>NC_133042.1:10662500-10757500 GCF_048771995.1 Taeniopygia guttata
AGCTAGTCATGAAAGCAGAAATAAAAATATCTTGTGAACATTTGGTCTGCCTGTAGGAAAGGCTTTTGGCCTCATAACCCCAGTTTGGTCTAGAGGCAGACAATTCCTTCCTTGCATTTCTGATCTCTCTGCAGCTCTGTCCTGCCTGAGCACTGAATCTCAGCTGAGCCATCCCCACGCTCCTGTGTGCCACCTGCACAGCACCTTCAGCTCTGCCTTACACCCACGCTTTTTCCCCCAACATTATTAAAACTCAGCAAGTTGGAACAGTAAATGGTTAAAACTTGATTTTTCAAGTTCTGTAGACAGAAGTATGCACAATCTTTTTTATCAAATGGGTGATAATTTAATTTGCATACAGAAAAAATAAATCAATTTGGCTGGTGATTTCTTAAGCCTCCAAGTAATTTTCAATTCCAATGACACCTGAAGAAATTACAAAGAACCAAAGGTTCTTTCAATACAAAATTCTTAGAAAGAGTATATGAGATTTATTAACCAAGAAGTACAACCTGTGTGCTTTGCAAAACATGAAAACAGGTCCAGAGCTGAGGTTTACTTTAACTGTTCATGGAAAAACTTGAAGAAAGCATTGAGAGTAGTTATTGTACGTGTGGCTTCTGTTAAGAGGTAAAGTTTTACAATGTACAGAAAACCAGAGATCTGTCCTGGGTAGTGGTGGGGCAAAGCTGTGTTATCCCTGAGCAGCTTTGAATGCCTCCACTCAGTTATAATTCACAAGCCATATTCTCTACTGTTTTGGTAATTAATGAAGTGATCATCACAGGAAGAAATTAGAGTGCTTTAAAATTTTACTATTTCATAAAATGGCAGAAGTGGTTATGGAAGAGGCACTAAATCTGGCAGAGACACCTGCGAGGTGTGAGCGGTGCCCACGCCGGGCTGGCACCGCGCACAGGGCGGGCTGTGAGCCGGCTGCGGGGCTGGCAAAGGGCAGGGGAGCCCGGCAGGAGCAGGGGAGCTGGGGGATGGATGGAGCTGGGGGATGGATGGAGCTGGGGGGCACGGATGGAGCTGGGGGGCACGGATGGAGATGGGGGGGATGGATGGAGCTCAGGGGGATGGATGGGAGCTCAGGAGCAGGGATGGGAGCTCAAGAGCAGGGATGGGAGCTCAGGAGCAGGGATGGGAGCTCAGGAGCAGGGATGGGAGCTCAGGATGACTGATGGGATCTCAGCCAGGGACCCAGTCAGGGTGAGACCTGCCAGGAGAGGAGCACAGACAGGGCACAGAGCCCCACTCACAGCTCTGAGCTCTGCTGCTTCGCCCAGGCACCAAGCGTGAGAGTTACTGAGCAACCTGAAACCTGCCCTACCAAACTCCAGCAGGGACAAACCAAAGGCTGGGTACAGCCTCAAAGATTTGAGAGCCACTGTGACCCCCCTGAGTAAGTACATAATTAAGTAGGGTGTTTTTAAGACATGTTTAATTAGGCCCCCAGCCCCTCCTCACCCCCCTGCCTCTCCCCAATTATGTACCATTTCCCCCAGAGATACACGGCTCTGTTAATTATGTAAATAAGTCATGCACTATTCCCTGAAAGAATTATATTTCTGTGCAATACTGCTCATCTATTATCAATAAAAATAAATACAAGACATATGATACATCATTAAAAATAATTTTTAAAAGCTGGATGATTTTTGGTGGTTTTACTGACTGAAAATACATGAGAACTGAAGTAAAATACTTCACAAATGGAGTTATGTTTCTTCTATACCTCAGATGGTCAGCCAAGCATTAAACTAGATAATACATACAGAGCCATAGAGAATAAACTTTATATGCAAACTATTGATACACTAACAGAGTAATAGAAACAATGGTGTTAAAATTAATAGAGTGAGATTATACTCTAACAAAATGCACATTCAATTATTTTGGGTTGTAAAGAAGGTATTTTGATTTGCAGATCACAACTGAGATAATTCGTATCAGACCCTGCAAATCACAACTGAGTGACACTGAGCTATTTCCTTAATACCTCTCAATATAAACCCAAATTCCTCTCAAACTGACAGGCAGAGTGCAACTTGCTTCCAGTGGGCCAAACACCTGCTAAATGTATCTGACTTCAATAGGTGAAAATTAAGATGTGCATTATAGACAACTACAATTAATACAGTAAAGATTAGCTTGGATTATCAGAGAGGGAAGGAAAAATGCTGAAGTATCTCAAGTTTCTGACGGAATTATAACAGAATGCTGTTAATAAAGCAGTATTTGATTTTTACTTCCCCTATACATGACATGAGAGCTCATTTAAAGGTTTGCCCAACTGAAATTTTGTGGCACAAGAACAACAAACCCAGAGTTTAGAAAAAAGCCTCTTGGTGCTGTCAGCATGAAAGTGCTGCTGTCACTCATTAATGAGGCCAGGAATCCTGAAAACCTGAGTTAGCACTAATTGCCACATGCTAATAAATATAAAATCACAATAGAGGAGCTTTTGCATGTGAACTTCATAGTCTAAAGGTTACCATTTCACAAATATTCCAGATACTCCTAGAAATGTCAGTGGAATTATGGATCTGACTTTCCACTCGAAGAACACCTAACAAAATATGAAATTCTTCCATCACAATGGTAATGAAGCTCAAACTCCATCCTCCCACAGGAGATTCCACAAACAAATCCAGTAGAAAACAGATCTGTGGAGTATTTATACTTGTTTTGGAACAATATGACAACGATCCATCACATCAAAGTTTATATTTCAGTTTCTAGAGTTCATGGCAGAGAGAAATATCTGACAATGTGGAGTGCAGGGAGGACATTTATCCCCCGGTCTGAGCAGTATCAGATCCATGTCCTGACCCCCATGACCTGCCAGGTTTGCAGCCAGTCTGCTCCCTGTGTTACACAAATCAGCACTTGTGCAGAAATACATTGATTAGTGCTTCTTTTGGCCTTGGACACCACCCACTGGCACTGCAGCTCTCCATCCTCAAAACAGAGCATGGCTCCTCCCAACCTCAGCAGAGCACCGAGGACAAAGACAAGAGTCAGGGAATATTCAGGGAGTGCTGTGGTGTGGACAGACAGAACAGTTTTGGGTTGTTTTTTTAATGCCAAATAATCAATCATTTATATAAAGGTCTCATCATCACCTCTAGAGAGGCGTGCCAGGACTCTCACAGCAAGGCATGAAAAATCTCATTCTCGTTCCAGAATTTTGTAATGGAAACAGGAGAAATGGTTCTAACTGGACCTGGAACCACCACACCTGCTTGTTTCTAGACAAGCACTGCCACACCTGATGGCCGTGAAGGCCAAGTGGAGCCTGCAGAAGCCAAAACACAGGAGCAGAGCCTGGCCCTGCCAGGGCTCCCCTGGCCCCCCACAAACCCCTGGTTCCTCACCTTGCCGTCGAATTTGGAGTACTCATTGAAGGGGTTGTTGAGCTGCAGTGGACACTGCTCCAGTCGCACAGAGAGGATGGACTGCTTCCCAGAACACGGGGATTTCACCCGAAAATTCTTCTTTTCAAACAGTGAGCTCAGCTCCTCTGCTGCAGGTCAGAAAAGAGATTACAGGCATCCTATGAGGAGATGTACAGAGGCTGCTGCTCACCACAGAGAGATAACATCATAAGAGAGAGCACAAAATCAAATAAATAAACCAACAAATGCTTCAGCAGGGCAGGATCTGCCACCACTCTTTCATAGCCCAAAGACATGAAACCATTAAGAAGTCTGAATGATGCTCCTGTTTAAGCTGAGAAAAAGGTGAGTTTTTCCTATACAGAGAATAGAAGTGATCAGTGTAAGACCCAGTGGAGTCAGGAGAACAATGAAGAGGATGACACATTCCCAGTCTCTCTGCTTGCCTGCCCTCTCCCACAGAAGCAGGGAACAGGAAGGAAAGGAGCTGCTGCCCCAGGAGCAGCACCAGCACAGCACAGGACAGCAGCTCTGCCTGCAGTGGCACTGCCAGCTGCAGCCCTGGCACAGGAGCAGCTCTGCACGTTTTCCTTCTCATGGGGCACTGCATACAGCCTCCCCTCACAAAAATGTCCAACCGTAAACCACCATTCCAGATCAACTGTCTGAACAATAAATACAAAAAAGCTTTCTAAAGACAAAGGGGATGCAAGTTCAGGAGGTCTTTGTGTGGTCTGTGAAGGCTCATAAAAGCCTTTTTATGTGAAGAAAGTGCACAGCTGAATGTCCAGCAGCAGCTCAACTTCCAATTTACAGCCATACTTTAAAAAACCCTAAAAAATAGAACTTCTTATGTTACAAGGCCACTATGAAATCAGGCCAGGGCTGGAGTGTTTGAGCACATCAGCACCAAGGGCTCTCACCTGCAGGGAGCTGTGACTGAAGCTGGACAAGGTTCCACAGCTGCTCCAGGAACCAGAGCCCCCAGCCCCCATCCATCACTGCCCAGCCTGGCACTCCTGCCCTGGGCTGCCCCCACAGCTCACAGATCCACATCTTGCTTCCCCAGGGAAATGGAACTGTTCCCAAAAGGGAATGACCCGGCACTTGATCTGCAGGGAGCTGGTTCATTTCTTGGAGTGCAAAATTAAAACCTGTCAAATGATAACTAGTCAAAAGCTCCATTTATTTTTATCAGCAGATTGCCTTAAAATTCAGGCAGTTGGCAGAGGTGCTAAATACTGGCACTGAGAGATCCCCAGCGGGCTTGTGAGAGGCTGCAATTAACCAAAAAAGCTTGATTTAATCCCTTTCAATGTGACCACTTTAACTCCATTAGGTTGTTTTGGTTTTTCAACAAGCTCTTGCAACTGATTTTTTTTTTTTAATCTAAAGCATTATGCTGAAGTATTACCTTTAACTGATAATTCTTGGGCACTTGGAAAGGACATTGGAGTCCAATACAATAATTTTACTCGTACAAGTGAAAAATCAAGTTTTTATCTACAGCTATTCTGTATGTCTTGCATGCCAGCATGGGCTGAATGCAAGACTTTGGAAGGATTTCCTTGATACATTTTAATTTGCACTTTATATGCTCTGAAATGAAGGAATGTAAGATGCAAAGGTACAGAGGAGATCCTGAAGGGCTCCTCCTTCTCCTTTCTGCAGTGCTGTTCATGCAGGTAAGGGAGAAGCACTCTGATCTCAGTGGCCAAGCAGAGGAGGAAAACCAGCTCTGCCAATAGCCCCGAGTGCCTGGAGTTTTGTGTAACTGATTTATTTTTTATTTAAATCTGCTCTGCAGCAGGCAGGGACTGATGCATTTGCAATGCCAGCACGTTCCTCAGAGGGGACAAGTGGCTGCTGGGGACAGCTGAGGGGGAAGGGGATGTGACCATGGAGCCCCCAGGAGCCAGCTCAGAGTGCAGGAGGCACAGGAGAGATCTGCACCATCACTGGCCAAATGCTGTAAAACACTGAGCAAAGAGTTGGAGGTTATGGTAGATTAACCTTTAAAACCTACAACTCTGCTTACAGAAGGAGGAAGGCAAAAACATTTCAGAATGCATTAACAGGGGTATCCAACACAGCTGAACACTGAATTACGGATTAGTGCGACCGTGCTGCTCGTGTGAGCAGCTTTGTTCACTCCTCTGAAAAAGATATTAAGAGTGCTGGAGAACGTTCTGCGAGTGACAGCCACGGAGATATGAGGAATTAGGCAAAAAAAGGGAGATTACAGACGGACCTCATTAAGATATACACAAATTTTGAAAGAAGGAGGCACGACAGACCATACAAAGGTTTGAATGCCTGTCAAATACAACAGAAATAGAAACTAGCTTGAGCTCTAAAATAGGAAAATTGAGACAGATTTGTAATTTCATATGCTACAATTTAAACTATGTAGAACATCCAGTCTAAGAACACTTAATTATATAATTAACAAAACTAGAATTTAATATTTTTTGAGAAATCAGTGCTAATAGTTTTACCAAGGAAAGGCGAGATAAGCCAAGCCAGCATTTATTATGCTTGCATTTAAGTAGATCATACATACACTCTTTATTTCTTAAGATTTGCACCTTATCTAAAGGAGTAGCTACAAAAATACTCTGTACAAGTAAACTCTACGAAGTGCTCCATGGCAGCAGAGGCTGCTGGAGGTGCCCTGGGGACGCTGATGCTGCCTGGGTCCCTCTGAGAGCCCCGAGGTGGCAGGAACCCCGAGCCCAGGGGGTGCAGGACCCTCTGCCCGAGTCCCCAGCCCGGGGTGGGTGCCCAGCACTTCTCCTCTCCTCGGCTCTGCTCGGAGCGCCCTGGCCAGGCTGGCACGGGGCACAGCACAAAGAATTGGCATTTCCTCCGTGCCCAAAACCCCGGGGAAAACCGCACGCTGCAGAGGTTGGAACCATCAAAGGCGGGAATAAAACCAGTAGGAAAACAAATGAGATTTTCTTTTACCTGAGCAAGAAGTATTTCTGTCTTTCCACTGAACGTTTTTGCATTTTATTTGATTTTGTCTCTCTTTCCGCAGACGTTCTAGTCTCTGAGCTTGAAAAGAAATATTACAACTATAAGTTTGTCAATGAAAGTTTACTATAAACAAAGACATAATTAACTACCTTTATATGAATAAAGATGTTTTATACTGCACATGTAGGGGGAAAAGTCATAAAATTTTAAAGGTGGCACCCCTGAAAAGCAAATACCAACAAAAACATGAAAATGTTCTTGATTTATAATTGAAATTAGAGGATATAAAACATTAATAGAGATCATAAAGATAGTATTAACATGGAAGAGAATAATAAAATGTGAAAACTTCTGTGATTAATATGACATTTCATTATATAAATCATTAATAACGGTCTTAAAGGAATTTTAATGCACAAATGAACTGAAGTGAATATTACATTACAGGAATAAAATTACTGTTATGAATTACTCTACCCGTTTCAAAAATTAAAGATAAATGAACTCAGACTAGACTATTAAAGTTTTAAATATAAAATCCTTTATCTAAAAATCATGAAAATTATAAAATGTCAAAGCGATATAAATTAGCACAGCTTTTTCTTCAGTAGGCTGAAACAGTTTATAGGTAGTAAAATAAATGATTTGTATCTTCACAACATTAGTCAAGTCCTAAAATGAATATAATATTTTTTTACATATATTTTGACTCCATCTTCAAAATATGGTCGGGAAAAAAAGCCCCAAATAGTTCTGATGCCAAAGGACTTACAGCCCAGGGTACCAGACAACAACTTAAATTACCTTTTTTGTTACCAGTAAGAGTTTCTTTGGGGAAGAAACCTGACGGAAGCCACCCAAGACAATGACCCCTGAAACCAGTGATGTCATCCACTGAAAACAGGCAGATGAGACTGGGAAGTAGAACTAACAGTGCTGATCCCCAAAGGAAACAATCTGCTGGACATATTAGCAGCTTTGATGTATTGAGATAATTCATTAACTAAAATGAGTTTGTAGAAGAGATTCTAAGATGCTAAATTGCTCTGACAATTTTTGGATACAATTGGAGTTCCCTGAGCCTTTTCAGCAATTAAAAAACATTAATAAATATTTTCTATCCCTTCTGTTATTATTCTTTTACATTTAAGTCTCTGAACAGAATTGTGGACAAGGAAGTAATTTTTTTTCCCTGTAAAAACTGTCTATGAGGGAACTGATAAAAAATACTCCTTTGAAGTTTAACAGCTGTAGCAAGCAGTTTAAGGTACAAGAACAAAAGGGGACTTTGATAAGTATCTCCCATTAACAACACGATGCTAGAACCTGAATACCTTTAGGTAGCTTCCCCTTAATGAAATAAGAAAAATATCCCTTCTCATAAATTTAAATATTGGGAAAACACTGTTGTAGCATAGATGTTTTATTCTGAAAGAAAAGCTCCACATTTGTATTAGTTACTGCCCACGCTGTAACTCAAAATTGCCTTTTAAAACCCTTTCTTTCCAAATGAGCTATCAGAAAATATAAATAATATTTTAATATCATAAAAGATCTGTTAGATGAGCAGGTAAACAAAGAATTAAAGAAAAACCATAGACTAGAAACAAGATAATGCATGTTTTTATCCTGTTTGATTTTTCCACCCCCTGCCAAAACAAATGTCCAAGAGCACAGGCAGCAGCTCCCCTGTCTCCATCCTGTTCCTCCACCTAGAGCTGATCACAAATGTCCTTTGCACTGTGGGACTGTGCTACAGCAGTGCCAAAGCAGATGGAAAGGCCAGCACCTATTAGAAATGTGACTTATTCAGGGCTCGCTGTCACAGGCAGCCAGGGACAGTTTTGGGTGTGACAAACCAAGAGTTTGGTGGCTGCCCAAAGGTTTCATGAATGGTCAGCCCCGAGCTGAGCCTTTGCTCCTGGCCTGGGCACTCTGCTGCTCACCCAGCCCCTGGCACTGCCCTCTCCCCTGACCTTAGAATATGCCCCCAGCTGGCACCTGAGATTACTTCAAACTGTAATTCAAATGGGGATTATTCCATCAGTTTGCTCCCTGGGTGAAATGATCCCTCAGAATCGTTTTCTGGAGTAATTCTATACATTTTCAAACTCTGCCTCTCCTCCCTCATGAGCTGCGCCACGGGCTGAAGTCCCCCAGCCCCAGGGCAGCCTGGCACCCCGGATTGCCAGCACACCCTGCTGCCAGCCTGGGCTGTAATCCCAGTTTATCTCCAAACCTCACTCTCTGCCACAGGAGATCAGTGCCCTGGATTTCTGGAGCCTCTCACAACCTCCTCCTTGCAAAAAGCATTTCAGTATCTCCAACACCACACACACTTTGCTGGAGAAGCAGAGCACAGAGGTGCTTTCTGGGCTCTAGGTGGTGTTATAATACCTGCAGAAATCATTTCTAAAAAACTATACAGAAAGAGGAAAAGAGAGGTCAGTACTGACCACCACACACCAACCTTCTCACCTGTATTTTACCTCACAGAACTCCTGGTCATAATATTCCTCAGGTCTAAGCAGAAGTCTGGATATCCCTTGTATGAAACACCACCTGGCAGAGCTTTCAGTCACGACAAAATGAGTGTATTTTGCAAAGGTGTTCACCCTTAAACTTACTAATCTGGTACCTTAAACACTAGCTCAAGGTTTTTCTCAGAAATAAAACTTTAAGAGACAAAATACAGACAAGTCATTCCCTTTGCTGGCTCACATCAAACTTCATTCCTCTCTTTTATAACAAATACATTTGATGCCTCACTAGGCAGATTTTTTCTCAGAAAATAACTATCCTGTTCAAAAGTTAACACCCCTCCAGACAGTAACAATAGAGATATCAAAGACTGTTCATGCACTTTGGATTTAGATTTGATGTCTCTGCAATTTGAATTTTTTTATATATATATAAAACTGACTACCTCAATGTTCCCCTGTGCAGGAATAGGTAAAACTGCAATTAAGGCTGAGTTGACAGCACACTAAATAACTGAATCATTACACATCCTTCTATAGAAGGGCCCCAGCACTGCAGAAGGGGTTTGACAGACAGCCGAGCAGGCTGGTCGGGCTCTGGCTTGCCCAGCCAGGCAGGCTCAGGAGGCGGAAGGGCAGAGCTGCTGCACACTCACACACCTGTGTTCGACCTCCTCCTGATGCCAAAGTCCCAGCTGGAGGTGATGTCCACGGACTGGGAGTAGACGTAGCCCTGGGCCTCGCCGGCGCTGCCCTGCGGCTCCGAGGCGCCGTCCCCCAGCGCCGAGCAGGGGTTGAACTTCTCCAGGTCCACGTCGTGGTCGATCAGGACCATCTCGCACATCCCCGTGTCGTCGCTGGTCACGTGCGACTGCCGGATGTGAGCCAGGATAATGGTGGGGTTGTCCAGGAAAGCCATTCTGTCACAGGGCCGGCGCCTCACTGTACTATCTCCTCTCCATCCTGCTTCCTGCACACACGCACCTGGGAATAACGTACACGGCATTTGAGGAGCACACACAGAGCTCAAACCCCGTTCCCCAAAGGCGCTGTTTGGGATGTGACCCTGACTGACCTGGGGCAAGCTGTTTCATTGTGCTCCAGCTTACTTGTGCCACACTGGCTGCTGAGATCCATTTAAGGACGGGGGGTTTGGAGGACAGCTTGAAACCTGAGTCCCAGGACAATGGAACACAAGAATCCCTACAGACAGGTCCCAGTACTCCACAACACATGGCTGCTGTAAGCCAAAACACCCCGCAGTGCTGCACGCAGGAGGATGGCAAGAGAATCCAGAGCAGAAACATCTGCCTCTTCCAACTAATCCATGTACAAAACCGACAGGGTTTTGGATTTCTTTTCACCCATCATAACTGTGTTTCTGTTTTGCTTCTGCATCCACACACCAACTTTTTGAGTAACTTATTACAGACTCTCTTCAGGTTTTGCATTTCCAGGAAAAGCTTTAAACATGAAGAGATTAGTGTCTCAGGGCAGAATATTGAACATCTGCTGCTGCATGGTGCTTCACACAGGGCAACTGCTGTAACACAGAAAGCTCTGTGACCAAATACCACACGCCTGAGCTCTAAAGCACTTTAAGAACAGTAATTGCCACTTACCTAAGATATTTCATTCAGAGCACTCAAGTGGCCTTTTGAAACAAAGTAGAGGGCAAAAAGGAAAAGGAAAAAACCCCAAACCACAAAACCCAAACCACGCTCACATTGTTATCTGATTTTTCTGTAGCTGTGGGGCTGTAGTGATGCCAATTTAATTCAAGCCCGGGCTGACTCTGAAAGGGGCAGCTCCATGCCCTGCCTGACCTGTTCCAGGAATTCCACCATCTCTCAAAGCTGGCAGTGGAGCTGTGGGGTGAGCTGGATCAAAAAATTACCTGCTGAAAATAACCTAAAAAGAAAAAAAAAATTATTCCTGTTCATGCAGTGAGTCCATCAGTGAGCAGCAGCAGGAGCTGTGGGAACACCTCCACCTGAGGGGGCTCGGTCTGAGCTCACACACGGAGCAAGATCAGGTGCAAATTCCAGAAGTTTGAAATCCCCACTGCTTTTCTAACCAGAGGAAAACACTTTACAGAACTGCATGTGTGTGTTTGGGATTTTGAACTCAGAAACACCGGCAATCTCCTGTCCTTGCTGCTTGCAAAGCTGCTGCCTAAATCACACAAAGCCACTTCCCATGAAAATCTGCTAAAGGCAGCTGGCCTTCTGGGGTGTTTTAACAGAGGCAAGGGACAGAAAGGACCAGCCAGGCTTGTTCCAGAACCAGCGAATGCATTTTGCCATGTCCTCTTTTTATGTCCCCACAAATTCTGCTATTAGTGAAATTCACTCCAGCAGGATCCTTAGAGACCCTCAAAGCCCAGCGGGGCACAGCCTGGAGCTTTGCTGGCCCTGCCTGGAGGGGGGAGTTTGGATGGGATCTCCAGAGGCTCCTGCCAGCCTCAGCAGCACTGCAGCTCCGCACTCTGTTTTAATTTTCTGACTCTTTCCATCCAAGCAAGCAGGGCTGCTCCCGAGGGAGCTCTCACTGTCCTCCAAGGCAGAGCCCACCAGGCAAATGTCCCACCCAAAGCACTGATGTGTCCAGGGCTCCGACCCTGCACCAGTGCGACCAGCACAGCAGGGCTTGAAAAACACAGGCACACCCAAGTACAGCTTATGGACATGGCAAAATACATGTTGAGAATGTTCTTTAAATTGATTTATTTCTACTCACTGATTAGGAAAGGCCACATGTACCTGCAATTGGCAGAAACTTGTTTAAATAAGCAACAGCCTCAGGCTTCAGAAAGGTCTGCAAACTCCCAATCAAAAATTACTGCTGCCCCATCAATGTGTCATATAAATGTTGGCATGTTAATTGTGTATTTATAAGATTGTTAATGGTTAGTTAATTTACCTCCCACACTATTATTGTACTTGAAATGATTTAATGTCTGCTGAGGGAGTTAACAACATGTAACAGCAGATGCGAGAGTTTTACCTTTATACTCTGCACCCCGACTTCTGCCATTAACAGTTGTGTGCTAAATCTGCCAAGATTCTTCCCAACTGTACGTGTGCAACTGCATCTCCCATAAACATCAACACTGAGAAAGTGCTGGAAATTCTACACAAGTTTAACACAAACATATTTTTATTTCCTCCTCTTCAGAATTTTCAAAAAGGTACATTAAAGCTCATTTATCAACATATTAATGCTAACTGGAAACTCTCTGAACAGTTAATACCCTTCAAAAAACAAACAAACAAAAAGTTCAGACCCCCAAATTTGATGCCATATTTAGTAGTTGTAGCCTACAGAATTCTAACCAGTTCTCCTGCTGATAAAGGCACAGACCTGCTGTGAGGAACAGTGACTTCCACTGAGAGAGAAGAACACAAAGAAGCAAAGTTCTGTTTCACAAACCTTTACACAAACACGTTGAAGGTTCCAGGAAAATCACAGACCCAAAATCAATGTCTAGATCTGCTGCGATCTGCCAGCACACCCCTTCTGCACTCCTGCACCCACACACCTCACCACATCCTCAGAGTGTAACGGAACTCAGGGACCTTCAAAGCATCAGATCTTATACATTCTTTAATCAGAAACAAAAAATAAATGTTCTTCTAATACTTGCACTATATAAATAACACTCTTTCATTGAATAAAGCACTTTGCAGGCAGCTGTCAAACATACTCTGTGCAAACACTAAAATGGAAGAGACCAGTGTGAAATCCCCAAAATTTTAGAGTTTGTTATTTCTGCACAACAGCATACACAGGCTGGGGTTTCCATGATGTACTGATTGGCAAACACCCGTGATCATCACACAGGTGGACAGAGGTCTTCACTTTGATCTTTATTATTCACCTATCTAACTTTCTGCACATTGTCTGACCAGCACCCTGGGAATGAAGGCTCCCTCTCCCCTTCCTGGCCCCACTGCTGTGATTCTGCCCTGGCCCGAGGCCCTGGGGAGCACAGCCCCACCAGGCTGGGGCAGCCCCAGAACATCCCCACCCATGTCCAACTGCACCATCAAGAGGCCGAACGCCCGGCCAGGATCCGCAGGAGCTCTGGCAGCGTCAGGCAGCTGCATCTCCTGTTTCCAGCAGCAGTGCTCCTCCTGCAGCACCCCACGGCTGTATTTATGGCAGGGACGGGCTCTCCCGGCGAGGCAAGCAGCCTTTATGCAGATCAGGCTCATTCATAACCCCGCACACAATGAGGAATGCAGAGCGCGCTAACAAACGACTCTGCTGCCAGGAGGTGACACAAAGGTCTTGGAAAAGGATCTGCAGCCATGCAGGCTGTACCTTAAACACACAGCTGAACACAGCTGAATTTTGGGAGGCAACTTCATCATCACAACACGTTAACTGTTCCTGTGACCCTCCTGCTTGCTGGGTGTACTGCAATTATTTAAATAAAGCCTGGCTGGCGTTGCTGCTTCCCCACCAAACGCCCCACACAGAGTATCATACCTGCATGTTCACCTGCATGAGGTGACAACGAGATATGAAAGCAAGGCTGAGATTGGGGAAAGGACAAGCTACACCTCCTGGCTGCCATCCGCCCATCCATCCTGCTCCCAGGGCGTGCCAGCACAGGCAGCAGCAGGCACAGCTGGAGCCAGGCTCGGTGCTGGACCCACTGACGGGCACCGCAGCAACGTGCCAGCCCTGCTCACCGCCCTTTGCAGGGGAAACGTTTGACCTTGAGCCTGAAAAATGCTGAGTGCAGCTCTCCTCACGCTGGGGAAAACGCAGCCAGCTTGGCATGCATTTCCTGGCTTTTTTTAAATGAACACTGTGGAATTAGGACTGAGCACACAATGCCTGGCTCCCACTGCACAGCAAAAGGAGGCTGGTCCCTGTCACTGCCCCACAGCAGCACAGAGCCGGGGCAGCCGTGTCCCACCTCCACAGCTGCCAGCAGTGGGGCAGGGCCCCCCTTTGCCACCCACTGCCCCCAGCCCTGTGCCCTCCTGCAGGTCCTGTCCCATTTTCCAGCAGAACCATGGATTTCTCTTGGTGAGGTGACACCAGAGCCAAAAGACACTTCCACACCCTGTACCTGTCCCCAAAAGGTCGCAGGCTCCAGGTCAGAATCTGCAGCTCCACCAAAAGCCCTGTGGTGCCACCAGCACATATCTGACACGTCATTTCAGGACGTGGCCCTGACATGACAAGCCAGGGCCACCTTTCTGTGGCATCTTACGGGAAATATTTTCCTTATGTGAAGGGTTGATATTTTTGCTTTTCATGCTTTGAAATACACAGACTGCTAAATAAGCTACAAGAAACAATAAAATCAGAGAAAGCTGTCAGCAACTAAAAATGTTCTGCTGCAGGAAAGAGCTACAACTTTGAAGTTCCACCAATTTTAATGGAATGATTTTAAGAGTTCTCCATTTCAAATGGCTAAAAGGAGTTCCAAATTCTCCACAAAACTCTCAAGCCAATTCCTGCCATGTATCTTCCTCTCTAAATTAAAAAAGTAAGCTTCTTTCCTTATGTTCTGCAAAGCTGTAGCTTGTTTTTGGTTTTTTGTTTGTTTTAATATTGTTTAAATTGACTATGTTCCTTAAGGAAGTAACAAACAATTAAAGCCCTATTCAAAGTAAACAAAAGTATTCCAAAGACACAACTTGTGGAAGGTACAATTTGGATTGAAGACAAATGCTAACAAACTCAAAACATGGCAATTTGGAAAAATTATATACCAATGCAGGTCATGTTATCATTCAGGGCCTCCCATAGTCCCTGTACTCAAACACCTCCTTGACTGTAGCTCTTCAAAGTGATCTTTAAAAACTAATGAAAAAGATAGGCAGATTAGAATTAAAAATTGATTTTTTCCCCAGTGTCATATAAGCAGGACAGCATGAACATACTTCAAAATTTATGATTCAGGTTATATGAAATAATTTCCCAGTCAACTTCTGTATGCAACTGCACAAGAAATGGTTCTGGTTATCTGCATTTGCAGCAGCAAAAATAATCAACCCCCTCAAACACAGACAGGTCCTGGGCAGGCAGGATAAAGGAAAGTGAACTGAAATATATGAACATTCAAGTTTATGTTTCAGCAAAAGCTCAAGTGCATTTAAGAGTGAATACTTATCTGCAGAAGCTGTCACTCACACTCTGGTCCTATCATTAAAAATGAAATAATCATTTACAGTCATATAAAGAGGCTCTCTCACACGAGAGACTGGAATTGGGAAGTTATGATGAGCAAACACTACATTACACACAACTTCCAACAAATTATTTGTTCATTTCCAGACCTGTAAATCAATCTGGCATTAGCTCTGTATTTTTGAACTGCTTGGAATTTGGCTATACTTTTGTTGTCACACTAATCAGGATGCAAATGACACCAATTCCAATATTTTAATTACTGAGCTTTAGAGGTGGGAAAAATACTGGGGTATGTATGGGAAGTATTCGCTCTTCTCTTTCCTGATCATGTCAAATCTTTGTTTAATTGCAGACAAGTTGACTCTCTGCTAACCTGAGAAATCTTGCATCAAGATTTTAAGCAAATAAATAAGTATAAAAAATGCAGAGATTATAAATTAGGGCAGACAAAGCTGTATCTAGACTCATGCCTGCAAAGAGCATTCTATCAATATAGCGAAATGCTAATCTCCTAATTAACAACCTAATTAGGTAATTATGGCTTTGCAGAGGGATGCCTAAATGAAATATGACAACATGGTCACCTCTTTATATGGCACCTGTGGGCCTTTTCAGCTGTCACAGCCGAGAGTGCAATATCAATTTGAACAGATGACAAAGTGTTGTCATTTTTCATTCAGATATTGTGCTGAACGCTGGGATCCAGGCGCTCCCAGCGCCGCGTTCTGCCCGGCTCTGCCTCATCTGAGAACATGCAAACACTCGCTCCATTTTTACTTTCTCTGACTGAGCTTGCTTTCCCATGCTGTCTGCAGGCATTCCTGACACACAGCACAGCTGCAGTGTCACACTGGGGTGACCCACAACCCCGGAACCCCTGACCCAATTTCACAGCATGTGTGCGGGAGAATTGCTAGCCGGAAAAAATATCTGAGTGTCTGAGTTCCTGTTTGAGGCTTAATTGCTGCTGCCTTTAAAACAACAGAACAGAACCAGAGGGCCTTGTAAATAACACGTAACATTTACTTCACTTTTATTCCTGCTGAACACTCTTTTCCAGGGGAACAGCGGTCCCTGTCCAGGAGAAGGTGAAGCTGATGGGTTTTTGCACAGAAAGCTGGGAAGGAACACTTTCAACAAAGGTGCTTTTCCATGGAACACTTTCTGCCACTCATATGCCTAAAATGCTGTAAAGACAATTTGCTGAGCTTGAACATTCCTAAAGGCCATCAACCCATTGGAGCGGGTCTGAAGGAGGCCACAAAAATGATTAGAGGGATGGAGCACCTCTGCTGTGAGGAAGGGCTGAGAGAATGGGGCTTGTTCAGCCTGGAGAAGGCCCAGGTGACCTAAATGCAGCCTTCCAGCAGCTGAAGGGAGTCTACAGGAAAGATGGAGAGACGCTGTGTACAAGGGATGGAGGGACAGGACCCAGGGAATGGCTCCCACTGCCAGAGGGCAGGGATGGATGGGATATTGGGAATTGGGAATTGTTCCCTGGCAGGGTGGGCAGCCCTGGCACAGGTGCCCAGAGCAGCTGGGGCTGCCCCTGGATCCCTGGCAGTGCCCAAGGCCAGGCTGGACATTGGGGCTGGAGCAGCTGGGACAGTGGGAGGTGTCCCTGCCAGGGCAGAGTGGCACTGGGTGGGCTTTGAACTTACTTCCAACTCAAACCACTCTTGGGTTCTGTGATAAATAAAATACCTTGTTGTAGAGTGGAGAATGAAAGCACAGGCTAGGATTGCTTGAATATCAGACTAGAGCTTCTATTTTCACAATTCTCAGTAAGCTTCACCATTTTACCTTTTTGCCTGTTTGCTACTGAGAGAGATGCTACTCTCTTTGGGTTTTACCCCCACAAAGGCCCCCAGGCTCACAGAAGCTGCCGTGTCTGGAGCCAGGACAGAGCTGGGGACACGAGGCAGGCCCAGCCAGCCCAGGGCTCGCCAGCACAGCCACTGCACAGCTCTGCAGCAGCACCAGGGAGGCTGCTCTGACACTGCCAGGCAGGGGGCTGTGCCTCAAACAGCAGCACCTGTCAAAACAAACACTTGGGTTTCTGTCAGCTTCTTTAGGTTGTTGCCATTCTACTTTTGAGTGCACATAAATATTTTTATTGCATTAAAAACATGATCATAATTGTATTTTTTAAATATAGCAGCATGCAAGCTGCTTCTGACTTAAGAAATACTCATGATCAGACCTACTTAAAAATGCCCGAGACCTTCAGACCCTTTGGGACTTTATGTCAGATGGAACTGAATAGATTCACATTCTTTCAGCAAAAGATGAATCCCCTGTTCCTCTGGCTTTTAATTTTGGGTCTGTCTCTTTCAAGAGCACACAAAACATATTCAAGGAGCTTTGTTTTGCTCTCAGAATAATGAATTTAGATACAACACTTCTCAGGCAATAAGCAAACAAGGTAGGGATTGCCCTTTTGCGGTCTGGGATACAAAACTGAGCTGACAGACAGAGAACGACAAGGCATCACAGTCTGATGGAGCTCCTCAGCTCACACACACACAGAGTTAATATTAAAACACAGCTTGGAGTCCGTGTCAGAGGCACTAACAAATGCCCTGGAGAGCTGCTGCCACCCCTGAGGCAGCCCCTCCCTGCAGGGAGCCCCAGGTGTGGGACCAGCACTGACACCCCCGGGCTCTGCCCCACAGCTCCAGCCTGCCCCTTCCAGCACCTGAACGGGAGCAAATGAAGACACCCTCATTTCTCAGCCAGTGCCATTTGCCCTTGGACATCAGAAGGAATTTCTTCACCCCAGGGCTGTCAGGGTTGGAAGGGGCTCCCTGGGACGTGGTGGAATCACCAGCCCCGAGCAGCTCAGGGCGTGACTGGACGTGGCACTCAGTGCTCCGGCCTGGGTGACAAGGGGGGTGAGTCAGAGGCTGGGCTCGATGATCTCACAGGTTTTTTCCAGCCTCAGCGACTGTGTGATCTCCAAAAAGAGTGACCACACGGGAGATGGGCTGTTCCTACCTGGGGATGTGGCCAGCACGCTGCCCATGTGCTGTGCCATTTGTTGCCATAACTGACCTTTCCATACAGGTGTGTGCTTTTCATGGTCACAACTTCGAATGGCCAGGAAAATTTCGTGCTACAGAACGCGTAACACAGATCCCTGTGCCAGGCTGCTCCACCTGCAGAGGCCTTCACTGATCCAAAGGCAACGCACAACAAGAATGTAGCTGTTACTTGTTATTTTAACATCTGTTATTTGTTATTCTAAATTTGTTACATGTTGCAATGGGTGAAAACTTAACCAACAGATGAGGAAAGGGTGTTACAACAAAGATTGAAACATTACTGATACAGAAATTGACTAAACTGGTTCTCCCTGCTTCAGTTATTTCTGTACAAGTCTATACGTACGTACATGCTGATCCCAATTTATTTTTAATCTAACCCAAAAAAGTGTCCGTGAATGGAGCTGTTCTGAATTTGGAAAAGTAACTGAGAGAGTCTAATTCCCAGTCTTGCATGTACCTGATAATCGGGTAGAACACACTCAGGATATCCAAGCTGGGCTCCGGCATCTCTGTTTAGTCATTACCAAACTCCCACTAGCACAGAAATGGACTCATTGCTGCATCCCCTGGACCCTTCCCGCTCCCCTGCGCTGTTCACAGTTCCGATGGCACCGGCAGGCAGGAGCAGCACCGGGCGCCCCGTGCAGAACGGCATCCAGGGGCGATGCTGCTCGGAGCGCTCCCGGAGCACCGGGCAGGCAGAGCCCTCCCCGCGGCCGGCCGGAGCAGCCGGGACACGGGACGGGGATGGAGAGACGGTACCGGCCGGAGCCCCAGGGCAGCTGGGTGCCTCCCGCCGCCGCGGGCACGCCCAGGGCATCCCGGGGGTCCCGCCGGACCGGGCCGGTGCCCGCCGCGCCCGCCGCACTCACCTGTGCCCCGCCGCCCATCGCTGCCGGACCCGCTCCGTCTGCCCCGCCGCCGGGAGAGCCCCGGTGCCCGCGCCGCGTCCCGGGCAGGCTGGCAGCCGCTGCCGCCGGTCACGGCATCCCGCGGGGGCCCTGCGAGGGACTGGCAGCGCGGGCAGCCGCGGCACCACCGCCCCCCGCCCCGCACTTACCGGCGCCGCCGCCGCGGGGCCGCGCAGCCGCTTCCGGGTCCGGGTCCGGCGGAACGGGCGCCCGCGGGACCCGGAAGCGCCGCGGACGCGGAAGTGACGGCGCGGAACGGGCGGGGCGGTGGCACCGGCGGTACCGGCGGCGCGGGCCGGACGCGGGCGCGGCGGCGGGCCGCGGGCTCGGCGGGCACAGCCGCCCTGCCCGGGGTGCCCCGCGCCGGTACCGGGACACCGCGGCCGAGCGGCGCTCCCCGGTGCCGCACGGCAGCGCACAGGAGGCTTTTCTCACCGGGGGTCGCACCGGCTTTATTGCCAGTGTGTTGCTAAAAGCACTGTGACGTTTGTGTTTATTTGGTGGTTTGAGGCCAAGCACGCAAGTACAGACACGAAGGGGTGGACCCCACACGGGTCACTGTGCCCGGGACCGGCACTGAGCGCCGCCCGGGGCTGTCGGCAGTGTCCCGGTTATCCGCTGCTCCGGGGCTGAGCAGGGCGCCCAGCCGAGCTGCAGGTGCTCCCAGCTATTCCCGGGGTGCCTGTTCCTGGCCTGCTGGCTCTGTGTCCCTGTCACCTCTCCAGACCTGCTGGTGCAAGCAAGGAGACTTGTTAATCCCTGAGGAAAGCCTAACGTGGCAGCCTCAGCAGCTGCACAAACGAAAACCAGCTGCCTTTGAGAGGGACAGTGCACAGCATGGCCAAGTGCCACCAAGGCCCGTGAGGAGCAGGTACCAGTGACTGGCAACAGCGCAGTGAGGGCAGGAGCCGGAGCTGCCCCAGCACAGGGCGTATCACAGGAGTGCCTGGCTGCAGCTGGCAGAGCCCAGAGCTCTGGGGTGACTGGACTCAGCCTCCTAAAACAGTACCAAAATCACCCAGAACAGCAGCTTTCCGCTGATGCGGTGAGGCCGAGCAGGTCCCTGCAGGGGCCAGGGAGCCCTGTCCCGTTTGGCAGGGTCTGGGGCTAGGGGAATTGCCCATTCTACCCATGACACTTCATCCTCAGGGGGCAAGTGCAAGTGCATCTGTGAAATATTCACAAAAATACCGATTTAAAATGCCTTTGGGGTAGCATTCTTAGTAAAACTGGATGACCCTGAGCTCTGCTCTAATGCCCAGCCTGAGGCATCAGCCAGACCGCCAGGAAGGTCAGAGGATGAGGGCTGAGTGTGGGCATGGCTCCACTGAGACTGTCTACCACAGACAGAGCACCAACAGCAAACTAAGGACGGTTTGAACCGCGGCTCTACCCGAAGTGTGACAAAATGGCCCGACCTGAGGGAAGCAGGAGCGAACAGGGCAGTGTCCCACGGGAGGACAGTCTGAGGAGGGTGGCAACGATCTACATGTAACATCCTAAGAGAATGAAGTCGTAATTACCCTTGCTGCCTGTGCCTTTTTCTCCTCCCGCTTCCGCGGTTCTGTGCACATTAACAAAAAGATAATTTGCAATTGCACGCGGTAACGCAGGCTCTGAGCCGAGGGCTGTGCCGAAGGCTCCTGTCCTGTCCCGCAGCTCTCCGCGGGGACACGCTCAGGGCACGGGCCGCGACAGACCGGCCCGGACCCTTCATCCTGCGCAGGGCTCCATCGCACGGCCGCCGCTGCCGGGCCCGGGGCAGGCCCGGCCGGTACCGGGCGTTAGGGAGGCACCGGGGCTCCGTCGGGCAGGCCCGGGCGGTACCGGTACCGGGCGGTCGGGAGGCACCGGGGCTCCGTCGGGCAGGCCCGGCCGGTACCGGGCGGTCGGGTTGCCCTGGGCCCGGCCGGTACCGGGCGTTCGGGAGGCACCGGGGCTCCGTCGGGCAGGCCCGGCCGGTACCGGGCGTTCGGGAGGCACCGGGGCTCCGTCGGGCAGGCCCGGCCGGTACCGGGCGTTCGGGATGCCCCAGGCCCGGCCCGGCGGGACCGGCCCGCCGTCACCACGGCAACGGGGGCGGGGCCCGGGCCGCTCGCCACGCCCACGCCGCCGTTCGAACGGCCCAATCACAAGTTCCTCATCCCGGGGCAGGGCCCGAGCGGGGGTGGGCGGGTACTACACCACTGTGCGGGCGATGATTGGCCAAGGCCGCAGCCAGCTCCCACCGCCTCGCGCGGCGATTGGCCGCCGTGCCCGTCGCTCTGGCGCTCGGCCGGCCCCTCCCGCCCGCCCCGGGAGCGCGGGCGCCGCCGGGCCCGGCGGGAGGGCCGCGCGCGCGGAGCGGGGCGGGCGGGCCCGCGCGGGGCGGGGCGGGGCGGGGCGGCGGGGCGGGGCCGGCGGGGGGGCGGGGCCGGCGCTCCGCTCCCTCTCGCGCGCCGCTCGGCTCCTTCACAGGGTGACACGTCTGCGGTGAGTGAGTGGCGTTGGCAGCCTGTCAATCCCTCACCGGAGCGGCCATCAAACAACATAAAACACGCGCGGGCACCGGGCGCGGGGCTCATAAATTCCGGCGGGCCGATATTTTTGCACATTGCTTTGCAGAGAGTGTGTAATTAATTTTTTTACAGTTCTTTCCCCGTTATTTCCGCTCTTTTCTTTGCACAAGTTCAAACTTTTGATTGCTGCTGTCTCACCCCCGTGCACAGACTTGGGATCGTTTGTTATTTGGGGGGGAGGGCGATTAATTTTTTTTTTTTTCCCTCTGTGATTGTGTTTTCTTGGCTTTTTTTATGTTGCAATTTGGGGGTGGGGGTGTTCGCTGGTTTGTTGTGGTTTTTGCTGTTTGCACCCTCCCAACTTCTGAAGGATTTGAAAGCGAGTTTTTTTGATTTTGTATTTAATTTTTTTTTTTAATTTTGCCTTTTTTTAAAGAAGATTTTTGGACAAGTGGGGAAAGACATAAAAAGCAACAATAAAAATAAAAAAGGAAAAAAAAAAAAAAGCTTTGGAGGAAGATTGTACCAGGAAAACCTCACAGAAATCTGCTCAGCTCATTTATCCGAGGCACCAATATGATGATGATGAAAGAAGATTGTAACTAAAGAAGAGAGTGATTTACTGCCCTGGAAAGGAGAAGAGAGTGGAATAAACAGCTGAGATCCGGTCAAAACACAAATACTACTTTTTTTTTGTTACTGTTTTGTTTGGCTTTTTTTTCCTTTTTCCCGTTTTTCGTGGTGTGTGTGCAGAGCGCGGTCAGGAGCGCGGCACTGGGACTGAGCGGGGCAGGCGCTGCCGTGACCGCCCGGAGCGCGGCCCGGCCCGGAGCCATGGACGATCAGTCCAGGATGCTGCAGACTCTGGCCGGCGTGAACCTGGCCGGGCACTCGGTGCAGGGGGGCATGGCCCTGCCGCCTCCCCACGGACACGAAGGGGCTGACGGCGACGGCAGGAAGCAGGACATCGGCGACATCCTCCATCAGATCATGACCATCACTGACCAAAGCCTGGATGAGGCACAAGCAAAGTTGGTTTCGTCTAATTAAACCTTGTCTTTTAAAAAATTATTATTAATATTATTTTTTAATTATTATTTTTGGTGTGTGTGTGTGGTTTTTGTTTCTCTCCTTCCTGCTCCTCTGCAGAGACCCAGAGTCTCACAATTAAGAGCAACTTCTTGGGGCCGTAAGAGAAATTACCAGCAGCCAAGGCAGAGCCAAGTTGCTATTTAATGATTTCTTTCCTTAAAAAAAAAAAAATAGCTATGATAAATGTAGAAGTATGCGATGGCTCTGCCGTCGGTGTGGTGCGCGGGAGGCTGTGGCTGGTCCCTGCCCGTTCCCGCTGGACACTGCCCGGTGGATACCGGCCTTTGCGCCGCCGTCCATCCGTCTGTCCGTCCGGCCATCCCTCAAAGTACAACTTTGCCTCTTTCTTTCTTTTCTTGTCTCAAAGCGGCAGCAGATGAATTATAAATCTGACCAGATACTGCTGCAGGAGAGGGTGTGTGTGTGTGAATAAAACCCGAACCAAACCCCGGCTCTATTCAATCACAATAAATACAAAAACAATGTTAACTCTGTACACCTCCCCCCCCTCTCCCCAATCTCCTTAATAAATCAGTTCTAATATCGCAGGACGGGGACGAGGGGGGTGGTTTTTCCCCCTCGTTCGGGCGGTGTTTGCACAAAGATAATTCCGCACGAAGGCGAAGCGGGCTGAGGGAGGTTCCGGCCGGCCCTCGCCGCCCGCGGCCCCGGGACCCCCGGCCGGGGGGCGAGCGGCCCGGCGAAGGCGCCATGTTGCCGGAGCCCGGCGCTAACCGCTTGTCCTGTGCTCTCTTGCAGGAAACACGCCCTGAACTGCCACAGGATGAAACCCGCCCTGTTCAGCGTCCTCTGCGAGATCAAGGAGAAAACAGGTACGGGCCGCCGCGCCGCCGCCGCAGCCATCTTAGCGCTGCCGCCGCGCCGGGCCCGGCGCCCCTCACGCCGCCGGGGGCGGGGGCCGCGCCGGGCCCGGGAGCGCCGCGGGGCCGGGGGCGCCCGGCGGCCCGAGGGGCGGCGGCAGCGCCGCGAAATGGCGCGGGGGGCCCGCTCCCGGCCCCCGCGGCCCCGCCGTGCCGTCCGGCGCCGTGTGAAGGACGGCCCGGGGCGGTGTGCCCGCGGGTTTAACCCCGGCACCGGACCGGGAGCTCCGTGAGGGGCGGCAGCGCCGAGCCGAGCCCCCGCGGCCCCGCCGTGGGCGCCCCGACCCCGCTCCCGTGCCCGGCGCTGCGCCGGCGCCTCCCGGGCGCTGGGCTTTTAAACGCCAAAATTCTCAAAAATCATCTCCAAAGTGCGGTATTTTTTTTTTCCCCCCCGTCTACATTAACTAGAAAGGAATAAACTCCGTGCTTTTCTTGTGGGCGATCTAGGAGATTTTTTTTGCAATTTTTTCACATCACTGAATTTATAGAATTTTTTGGTTTTTGTTTAAAGAAAAAAATTTACAAAGTATTCTGCTTTGTATTACGATAACACGAACATTTAATGAAAATAATAATGAGAATAATAACATTTAACAATAGTAAGAACATTTAACAATAACAAAAACATTTATTATGACTGGATTTAAAAATGAATAGCCAATTATTCACATATATCTTAAGCCATTGCCTGGCTTTTTAGCTCTCTGTGATACTCAATAACGTTCTGCTTAATTCCACACTGAAAAAATAAAACTGGGTGAAAACAACCCAACGTGAAATCATTGCAAATCTGAG
Source organism: Taeniopygia guttata (assembly GCF_048771995.1). Classification (NCBI taxonomy): domain Eukaryota; kingdom Metazoa; phylum Chordata; class Aves; order Passeriformes; family Estrildidae; genus Taeniopygia; species Taeniopygia guttata. The sequence goes on from NC_133042.1 coordinate 10,686,744, forward strand.
CTGTGGAGCCTGGAGTGAGCGGTTCTCTGTGAATTATGGTGCTTTATGTCCAAGGGTTTCTTTGCTACCGGGGATCCACTTCAGTTCCTGCTGACAGCTAAGCACTAGGGTATTGACTGTGTTGTGAATATTAAGATTGATTCTGCTTTATGTTGCATTATATTACCCGGGATAAGGGGAATGATCCCTCTCCCTTCCTACCTACATACGTTCCTCCTCGGTCGGCTTGTAACCTCTTTCCTTGGCTTGTGTGTTTGTTTCCTGCCTTTCTCTAAACTTCTTTGCCCGTCCTGCTCCGGAGCCAGAGAGCAACCTGCCCTCGGTGTTCAGACATTTGCAGGAGGCACATTTCAATTAAGGAGGCAGGCATAGGTCCCGCGGTCACTTTATTTGCAGAGGGCTTAGCCTCAGTGTTTTGAAAGGCAAGTGTAGTCAGGCACATGTCAGAGGTGAGCTGCGAAGAAAGCCCCAGTCCTTTCGGCGGGGGATTACTGGCACAGGGTGTTTGTGAGGCCGCCACCGTCTCGCAGGCGAGAGGGAGCCTGACGAGAGACTGAAGGTGGTCTGAAACCTTTTGGGGTGTTTCAGTGATAACTTGTACGTTGGGATGCTGCATTTGTGCTGCAAGAAGTCGAGCAAGTTTTCAAGTTATCTCTCTTTTGTGAGATCGCTGAGAACCAACAAAGAGTGAAGGCGTCTGCCTGCCCAAAGGCGAGCTCCTGCCAGCCCCGGCATCACGGGAGGGACTCGATTAATGCTCTGAGTGATTGATGGAGATGGATCCACACCTCCACCAAAAACTCTTCCCGGAAGGGGACCTTCGCTCAGGGCCTCCCAGTTGAAGTGAAATGTCTGTGCAGGCTTTACTTAGTGTGCTAAAGCAAGGAAAACGTGAAAATAAATTGTAGCCTGTTTTCTGGAAGCTGTTCTCGGAGGGAACAGCTCAAACAATTCTAAACTGGAAGCTTGAGGAAGGGTCTGAGATGCAGTTAAAGCAGAGGTGTCCCCCTCTCTGCCTAGGGCTCTGCATTGTCTTGTGGTCCGACAACTGTCAGGTGCTTAAACCTTCCTCTGATGGGGTCATCTGCTGGCGTTTAATTCTTCCTGATCAGAACCAAAGTTTTCCTGGGTGTGGGAATTGCCATGATGGTTTCATCACCGTCTTCCTCCATGGAAGGATGTCATGTCTGTTCAGAAACAAGTCATGCGATATTTAAGTAATTTTTATATTGAATTATGTATTTATTTGCATTTTAGTAGTTTTCAGTACAGTCAGCAAGGACTTTGTGAGACTGGCTGGGAGAGAGCACGAGAAGGAATCCTCAGTTTGCATGGAGCCACTCTGTCACTTCCCAGCAAGGGTTAATGGATACATCTCATTTCTGAAAGCCTCACACAGGGTCAGGAGCTGAAGATTTTTATTTTTTCTCCCTGTGAGGTATTTACCATGTACAAAGCAGATCACCGAGTTACTGAATTTAGCCTGACATTTCTTTTTTAACATTTTAACATTTTCAAAAGTGCTGCATAATACATTTAAGTGCTTTACAACTATTAATAGCTGCGTGTATTCTGAGAGGCAACCACAAGGTAGCATGGTGTTCATAAAGAAACTGCCACCTCTGGCTTTAATTAGTTCAAAGAAAAATTATAGCAGAGTTCTACCGAAGCCCCTCCAATAAAATAGGAAGATAAGCAAGTGAGGAGGCGGTGGCTCCCTTTGGCTGAGCTTTGCCTGCTCGCCGAGGTGTCACTGGACGCACACTCACATCTGTTGCATACCTGTGTCACACTCTGTTTCCTCACATCCTGCCAGAAGGAATCAAAAACTGATTTGCACCATTGTTTGTTTTTTTTTTAATAGCTCCTTTTTACTGACTAAAACACCTTCAGACTGGTGATTTTATTAAGCTTCCTCCAGGATGTTGCTCAACCTGGGGTCCTGGTTATTCTTATGGAGAAAGAAGTGAAAATATAGTAATTCTTGTAGTCCTAAAATGTCTCAGGGAATTGCATTTATTTCCCAATGGAGAAACATATTATTGGGTCCTGGACTGTGCTGATAGATAATTTGGGTTTTTGTCTTTAAAAGTCATTTGCAGAGACAGGATCACAGGTTTATAAAAATGTCTGAATTCATGTGCATAACCGTGCACACATCTACAGTTATTTATTTATTTATTTATTTCCCCAAGTCCAGCAGCAACAATGATAGCTGCCAACCAACCCCGAATTTACTGTCACCACCACCCCTAAATAGCATTCATTTCCTAGTAAAGCCTAATGGCATACATGATGGTTTGCCAGATTTGTGGCCTTTGTGAGGCTTATAAGCAGGACTGACTTGGGAAGATCATAAAACTTAATGAACTTCTCGACTGCAGGAGGTGTCCGCAGGGGAAGCGAAAGGCCTGCTCGGCTGCTCGGGCTGCTGCAACTATTTTTTATGTCTAAAGAGAGAGGATGAAAATCTTCATTAAGAACGTTCTCCCCTTGCATAGATTTTTGTTTAAAGAATGAATAAAAGAGCTCTGAAAAGCAGACAAGCCGCGTGTTGGCCGCGGGGTTAACTCCTGGCTGTGAGTTACCTTTATTTTTATTGCCGCAGCTGTAAGCGGCCGTGCGCTGCCGTGCTGTGCTGACAGGGCTGCACCGGCCCTGCCGGGCTGCACAGCTCCTTATCGATGAGCTGGCCGCCGCTCAGGAACGCCCCTTGTCAATAAGCTGCAGCCTGGAACCGCGGCCAGGGCACTGCTGGGCAGCGCTGCCCCTGCCTGCCCGGGCAGAGCTGGAGATTTAACCCCTGCCGGCACCGTGAAAGCCACCCTGCCCTGCACTGCACCAATCCCAACTTCTCCGCGCTTGTAAACTAACGTTTAGCGCGAACAACTCTCGGTAACACGCTATAACCCTCCATCCTGCCGGAACACAGAGGATTCTGATGGAACAATGAAATGGCACTGATAGCATGCATCTATGTGCCTGTGTGTGAGAGTGTGTGTGTGTGTATTTTGGCTATTTTCTAAATATCAGCTGTGATGTGTTTGTTACTTACTTTAGCTCTTTAAAATATTTATGTGCCGTCCTGTCTTTTTTTTTTTTTTTCAAACTGCTAAATACATATTTTGTTGTTCCTTGACTACCTGAAGAAGTCAGAGATGGGTGTTTATGTGCATCCAGCTCAGCTTAAATTGTTTAGCTTTTGCTTCCATCTCATGCTTCAGTACCAAGGTTTGTCATCGACCCAGTGGTTGTACTTTTGAATGTATTTTTTTAATTGCCAGCAGATGTATTACAAATGATGCCGTGCAGCAGAACGTTTGGTTGTTTGCACTGTCCTTATGGCAATGACATTGCTTTTCTTCATAAATGTCCTACTAGGAAAAAATAAATTGAATAAAGTGTCTTGATTATCATTTGGTCATCTGTTTCCAACACATTCATTATCAGCAGCCTGGTTCTTTGGTGGATTTCTATACCAGGGCACTTCTCTAGTTGAGAAAATGGCGATTTGGTGATTATAGGCATTAGAGAAATTAATGGTATTTTGTCTCACAGAACCTGAGACTGCATCTTACCTTCAGTGCTTCCCATTGCTGGTGCTCCTTGCTGCATTTAAATATCCATCTTCACCTTGAGTACTGGGATTAGTGGTTCCAGAGATTTTTTTTTTCCCCTCTGTGTAGGATAAATTTGGCCCTACTTGTCAATACTAATTTAGCCAGGAGCAGGGATTTATTTTATTTATTTTATTTTATAGCTGTCTTTCATGTCTTTCCATTTATTTTTGAATTTGACACGTTTTCTTGCTTATCTGAAAATACGAAATTCTAGCAGTCACCGTGTGGTGTATTTTAGGACGATTGTTGTAAGTTAAGGAATTTTTGCATTCAGAGATAAATTATCATGGCACGTAGGGAATGCAAAACAGTTGTTGTTTTTTTTTTTTTTTTGATTGTTTTTTTTTTTTACAGGATTTAACGCATTTATCAAACTCTGTTCCTGCAGCTTTCAATGGAAAAGTTGTATGATATGGATATTATGCTGTCTTTTTTCAATTTAAACATTGAATTGTGTGAAACATTAATATAATGATATTTGCAGTCTAGCGTAGACAAATATAAGCAGAATTAGACGCTGTAAATTGTTACAAATGCAGTGCAGTGTTTAGCTCTGGGTGGAGGCTGTGTTAATATGACGGAGCGGAGCGCTCGCCGGTCCGGTTGGGCTGTGCCCCAGGGTTTGGGGCTGTTTGTCGCTCCGTGCCCGCCGTGGCTCGGGGATGTTTCCTGCGCGCAGGGAGGGATGGATGTCAGCTCCTTGCCGGTGGATGTTTTCCTGCGCGGGGGGACGATGGATCCGGGCGCGATCCGAGCGAGCCCCGAGCAGCGCAGCCCCGAGCGGAGCCGCCGGGAGCTGCCGGATTGACACCCCGGGAAGAATGCTTTGTTTGTTTGCTCAGCAGTCATGTTTAATGCTCCTCGCTTATCAAGGTGATCAGCATGGTTCAGATAACACATGCCTGACACCGCCTGCCTTTTCTCACCGCCGTGTTGACCTTTTGTCACGTTTGCTTTTCTCTGGTAGGCAATTCCTGGCTTTAAGTGTGAATGGAGTAAATAATTCACATCAATATTTAATATAAATTATTAAAGTTTCTGTCAGCTCTTACAATCCACGCTTTTATAGAGTTGGAGTAGTTCATCAGCCAAACAGATGAATTGTGCGGCTCAGCTGGACATTAGAGCTCCTCCATCGTGCTGCCGGGACTGAGGGAGGAAGCAGGGAATTAAATAGGAAAGGTAATGCAGCCTGGTCCTTCAACACTGTTTTCCAGTACTGTACGTTCTGTAGGAAGGTTCGAAGCACCAGATAAATATCCAGCATAATTTATTTTGGTATGACTGTACTTTTTTTTTCCCCTTCGTGTTGCAAATGGAAATGCAGAAAACCCCACTGCCCCCCGGCATTTTCTTCTACTCTTTGTTACTGGCCTTCCTTAGGTGCTCCAGGCCCTTCCTGGCGTAGGGTGGGAGTACTGGTGCTGGGAGGTAGAGTTTGGGTGGTTTTTTTTTCCCCCTCAGTGTTCTATTTCTGTTTTTAAAGACTGGTGTGCAGCCCTAAGGTGATGAAGTTTCAGGGTTTTTTAGACCTTGTTTATAAATTACAATTTATATTTTGCAAAGTGACCTGTGACTGAATGTAGATTCTGAAAACGTTTTTTAAAGGAGAAAAGCTCTGATCTCTGATTGTAACAGCTCAAATATGTTTATTGCGTCAGAAATGGAATAAAAATAGCATGTTTTACATAAAAGCATATAGTAAAAATAATTATGTACTTACTTTAATGTTATGCTCTTTTAGGTGTTTCGGTTCTTTTGTTAATGATCAGTTCAATGCGTGTTGCACAGCCACAGGGACTGTAACAATGTGAATCACTGAATATCCCATGTAATACAAATCCATCACCTGGAAGGGAGGTGGGTTTGTATCATGTGTTTACAGGTCAAACCCTTTTGCTATACTTCAGTCATGCATCAACATTTAAAGCCAATCTCTCATTCCTCATTGTCCAGCAGGTGGCTTTGTCATAGATTATTTAATTTTTAATCATTTATTGTAAGTGGAAAAGGTTATTTAATAATATTATCCTGACAGTATTTTTTAAAAGAACAACAGTTTTCCAGTATGTCCTGTGGTGTATGACGGGGTCAATGGAAGCATCTAGAGAGCTTCAAGTACACAATCTAAATTAAGATTCTAAACAGGCATTACAGATGCTGGTAACTTTGGCAATTATCATTTTGTTTGGTGAACAGTAGTAAAACAGTGTGCGGTAAAAGTGTTTAGAGAGAGAGGATAAATAAATTGAACAGTTTTGCAATGCAAAGTGGTTTGTGGTGTTTTTGAGGATTTCTTGGCTCTTGCTTAACTGCTATTGTGAAGCCTGGAGCAGATTTTCCCATTGCTAATGCCCTAGAAGTATTAATTCACTTTGATATGCTAATTAGAGGGCATTATGCAAGAAATGAGATTAAGTGGCAGCATGAAGCCATTTGCCTGTCAGTAAATTGAGAGCTTTAGCATCAGGAGGAGCTTTGTTTTTTCTGAGTTTCTCTTGGTTTTGCATATAAATAAAATTGATTGAAAGGTCTAGAGAAGCTTCTAGAACATTGGTGGTTCTTTTTCTCCTTCTATGATTATTTAAACTTCATGTTAAAGCCTTTCTCTGAATATTAATTGATCTAATGGGAGATACTGAACATGAAGAATTTCATTGTATTCTCAGTTACTGTATCTTAACAAAAGGAAAGTATTAGAATTCTTTGTGTCATCTGATTTTTGTGGGATTATTTTAGATATATCTTACAGCTTGGTATTCTAATGTCTCTGCCTGCTCACAGCTGCTGTGCTGAGAGCTGTACCTGTGTGGAGGTGGTTTTGCCAGTTTGCTGATTTGGGGATTGGTGTGCGGGCCCAGCTAGCTGAAAGCAAATGGAAGGCTCAGATTCCTGGCCAATAGGGCTGTGGACATTTGTCACCCCCACTCACCCACAGCTTTCCCACCATTTCTGATGCAAATCACACATGTATTTTCCTTCCTTTAGGAAAGAAGGGGTTGTAATACTGACCATAGATTTTATTCAACTGTCAGAAATTGTGTTAAAGTAACATTAAGGGATTGACTTACAGCCATAAGAGTGAGGGAATTTAGAGTTAATAGTTAAACTCTGCCCTTAACTCAACTCATTGAACCTATTTATTAGAGCATATATGATACATAAGATCACTGTGCTGAGACCTCTGCTGTAGCAGGATGCTCCAGGATGGCTCAAAGATGAGATGTTCTGATCTAGTTCAATTTTTCCTTTGTTTTTTTGAGGATTGGAGTTTTGGTGTGTGTGTGTGTGGTTTTCATTCAGCCTCTGAGTTGCTTTACTACAGTTTTGTGATTAGTTTAGGTTTTGCAATACTGTTTTTACAAGAACCAGAGAAGTAATTCTGGAAATTTAACAAAAATTTAGCAAAAAATATACCCAAAGCAAACCCAGCCCAAGCCTCTCTAGTCCTCTTTGCCTGAGTGCAGCAGAGTGGCTGTTTGAGTGCCCATCTCCTCCACAGATCATTGTCGCAAAGTCAATCAGGGGAGCAGTGCTGGAGTGACAGTGCTTGTTATGAGCCCCAATAGTTATTTAAAAGAAAGGAAAAAGGATAAAAAAATGGCCCTGAGCTGCGTGCGGGGGCTGTTCATGCTGGATGCACATGCTCTCCCTGATCCTGGCAGCTGAAGTCTATCACTGTTGGGAAATTTTTAACATGAAGCACATGAGACACAAACCACGGCGGTTTCCCCGGAGCCACAGGGGTTTTCACGTCAGCGCAGGACAACTGGCACGTGCGCTGCGGGTCCGTGCCCGCCATCCCTGCCCGCGGCGCCCGCCCGCCCCGCGCCCGAACAAAGGGCCAGCGCCGTTCTCATGGGAAGCATGATGGCCCTGGTCACCCACAGTCCCCCAGAGCCTGGCCCAAAGAATCCCACAGCAATGTATAATCCAAAACTTGAGTTGTCATAGTGAACCTTTTTGATACTGGAAGGAACAAAACATCGCCCGACGCTGCAAAGTCAGTTCTCACAGGCAGCAAAAGGAAGCGTTGCCGGGCTCCAGCTGCTCATTTTGGGTTTCAGATTCTTGAACAAAGGAACTAAGTAATGAAAATGTTCTGAAGCCGACCTTAACTTTACCAGTAGGCCCCTGATGGTGTTGTTTCAGGAGAAGACGGTGCTGGAGAGGAAATCCTGGCACTGCTGGGTTGAGTCCTGGTGCTGCTGTTGGCTGGGAAGAAACCTTTCTCCCTGCTGAGTGAGGAGGGATGTGGTGACCTCAGGAGGGCAGACCCCAAGCGGGGCCGCCGCCTTATGGAACTGAATGCAAGAGCTTGCTTCTTTTATCTTTAAAATGGGAATGTTATCCATCTGATTTGTGTGAGGGTTGTGTTGACTTGGTGCTGTGTGTTAAAAAGGAATATTTTTATCAAGTGTTGGTTTTAATTAAAATTATTGTGTCAGAGGTAAATTTACAGTTTCCACTTCGGCCGCAGACGAGTCATACCTCCTGGAGATGAAGAAATTAAGCTTTCCTTAGACTTCTTATTTTCTTGACTTTAATCAGGAATTTTTTTACTCCATGGTTAGACCTCTGCTGAAAGGATATCAGGGTTTTGTGCCTTGGTGGTTGGTTTGCCCTGTACAGAACAAGGCTCACTCCCGCCGCTGAGGATCGGTGCTTTCCTTGCACAGGAGCTGTTCGAGGCTGGCTGGCACACTCAAAAGGCTGTGCCAAGCACACTTGCTTGTATTTGTTGATTAAAGAAGGAAGCGTGCTTTTAGCGAGGTTTGTAATTACAGAACACCCAAATGTTTGCTTATTTTCTTTCATGTGAGATCCTGGTAGTGTGATTGACTGTCACTAGTAAGAACAAGTTACAGTAGATTGTGCAATGATTCTTATTTGACTTCAAGGATGTATTTATTACCATTTTTGTACAAATTATACTAACATGAAAAGTTGTGGAAATGATTGTGCACTAGATAAGGTGATACATTACAGGAGTGGTTGGGTTTATGGAGCTTTATGCCGAGGTTTTCTCAGAAATTATAGCACAGTCCTGTCACTATAAAACCTGGAGATACACTTGGTAATAACATGCAGTGGAGGGGTTTTTAGGATTTCACTTGTTATTCAAATAGAGTGGGAACTATAGGTTTTTCTACCTCGTATTTCTTTCTTGTATTGCACTGGGTGAAGAGGGGAAAGGAAGCCCGAGGACAGCAGAATGGGCGCAGGGATGTGGGCACCACAGCCCTGCCCTATGCCTCCAGTGCCGTGGGGCTGGGGAGGTTTTGGCACCGGTGGGGCTCTCTGGGTATCCAGCGCTGGTGTGCGGCACTGGGGGAGATTTGCCCTCCAAAGGCCGCTGGGGATTTTTTTTGTGAATTATTTCTTGCTTCCCCTCCACTTGTTAGGGCAGTGACGTGATATCAATATGGAGCTTGGGAACTTATTGACTTGTTGGTTCTTGACCTTTTGACTGTGACCAAGTATAGAAATTGAATGTCTGAAAATTAAATGATAGACTCTTTATACATAAATTCTTGGATGTCAGTGTATTACATGAACTAATTTCAGTTTACCTAAATTTATGGTGTTTTGTGTTCAATAAAGGAAATATTTCTTCCTTTCAATATACCCAGCATCTAATAATATTGTAGTTGCTAACACTAAACAAATCCATTTCCTTTTACTGACTGATTATCATAACAGCTGGTGTTTAATCACCGAGATTGTTATGTAACTTTTAAATCTCTAATACTTTGAAGAGGTGCAAGTGACATCATCTTGCTGGGTAGTGGCATGATGTCATTGGTGCTGAACCACGCCACTGTGTTCTGTGGGGCTCCAGACTCAAGTTCTTATTTAGCTTAGCTGTATTTAGTGGGCTGGGAACACTTGCTGAGAGAACTGCCTGTTTGAAAGGAGACTCAGAACAGCAGAGTCCGTGAAACAAAACCCGGACATTGGTTTTGCCGCCCCAGAACCGTGGCCGGTGGGGCTGATGCCATGCCGTGCACCAGCTCCTGTCCCATGGCATCAGCACGGGCAGGGCGAGCGGCGCTCGGTTTGCGGCCGGGAGCGAGCCTCGGGCCTCCAAACCGGGCTGGCGGAGCCGGCGAGATTGTTCTCTCCGAGCGCCGCAATAAGGCTGTGGTCAGCACTAATGTAAATATTTGTACAACATCCATGTTCTACAGCCTCCAATTTAATGGTAAAAATCTGCCCTGAACGCCTGGGTAAATATATGCTGAGAACAGACGCCCATTGACTGGAGAAACAATTGACTTTAGGTCCTTTGTTGCTGGAGTGGCCCCGGTGCTGGGTGCGGAGGCGATGGCGGCGGGCCGGCGGCTCCCGGGCAGTGCCCGCGCGGGGAGCCCGCACCGCCCGCACCGCCCGCACCGCCCGCACCGCCCGCACCGCCCGCGCCGCGCCAGCCGCAACTTGTCAATGGAAGAAAAAGAACTGTAATCGCACATTTACATATGCTCCTAATTGTTGATTTGGGGATTTTCTATGAATATGGCTTCACAAAACAGATGCTGTTTAAGAAAAGGGGGAACATAATTTTGTGGGCAATGAATTAAGTGTTTTTGTGGCCCTCTCATCCGTAGCTAGGAGCAGTTTGTGGACCGCGTCTGTGAACGCCGCTCATAATTGTTTTTCACACATAAGTTATGCAAATGAGCTTTTATGGCAACTGGCATAACAATTAGCATCCTCCAGCAATATTTTAGCAGGTTAATTGCAAAATTTCTAAATTGTACATCTGACTTGTTAATTAGGCATGACAGAGGTGGTAAAATAGTTATCTTCAGGCAGTGGCAGCCAGGAGCTGCTTGAAATGCAAAGAGCAAGGATTGATTGGATTTGAGGGTTACAATTGTGGGAGCACTGCTGTTGTCAAGTGCCGCTGAGCAGCTCTGCTCCATCGGCTGCCTCAGAGCAAGAACCACGTCGGTGCTGAGAGGATCCTGCCAGTTACAAATCTGCTTTATTTAACTCTGAAATTCTCCAAATCCCGGCTGTGGGAAGCACCCAGCTCCTGCCTATTCCTCTGTCTTAGGCCCACGGCAAGGGGAATCCATGGACCTGAAGTTGCAATTTTGATTTTATTTACGAATAGGCCTGAAAGTTCAGCTGCTGGCACAGATCAGCAAACACTTCTGTTTTTCAGCCCCAGTAAAAATGCCATTGCTCTCCCCACCATGTGCTGAGAATTCTGCTGTTACTTCCCTTAAATTGCAACCTTTGCTGCCTGGTATTTTCAGATGGTGTTGGTTGCATTTTACAAGCTTTTTTTTCCTCAGTTTGTTTCTCTTAAATCCTTGCTTTCATATATCTTTGTGTGTCTTACACTATTAATCATATTAAAATACAAAAACCCATGCCATTTGCAATAACCCGTTTTTAGGCTCTCAGAGGTACGTCTGTATGATTTAAACAAGATTGGAACATGCAAGTCTTCATCCTGGGAACGTGTTCCAAACATCCCCCAACGCTGTCTGGAGCAGATAACAGTGTGCTCAGCAGAGGTGCAGCCTCTTGAGTCACACCAGCACAATTGGCCAGCGCAGGATCTTCTAAATACATTTTGCTGGCTTTGACTGCTGATTTTGATATAAAATGCAGATTTCTGGGCTAGTTTAATATTTAATAAGTTAAAGGGTGATAACAAACAGAAAAAAAAAATGCCACTGAACAAGTACCTCTGGGAGCCGGAGCAGTCGACGGCGCGCTGTGAGCTGTGTGTGGCTGTGCCATTTGTCTGGGCTTTGCTGGGGGACTCAGTGTTTTGTGGCTTAAATAAAGTCAATCACATTTGAGTACCTGTGTAGTACCTGTAAGCAAAAAGAAAATCAGCACAAGCACATGTGGAATTGCATGTCCTCTGTTTTCTCTATATGTATTCTCTTGATTTAACCACATGGTTTTTAAAATTAGGATGTTATATTTTCATTTAAAAAGTAAATGTTCCTGCACGCATAACTGTTCTAATATTTTACATTTTCTTGTGACATGTGTATATGGAGTAAGTGCCATTTATGATATGTTGTCATCAATAATTTTGTCACAGAGAATAAAAGCCTTTAAACTCATCCACCCACTGGAACGTTTTATCATATTTATTTTAAGAGATATGAAATTAGCAGAACAATTGAACTCTTTGTATATGGGAGATGCAAATGTAACTGAATATTTACCTTTAATGAAGGGCAGCATAAATATCTCAGTACCAATAAATTTTACGCAGTAGCAGAATATTCCATAGGCAACTAATAAATAGTTCCTTTTTACCCTGGATTCACAAACTGCATTGTCCTTTAGGAGAGTTGAATTTACAGTACACAGCGAAATTAAATGATGTTTAACTTTTGGAAAGGATCCGTCATAATTGGAAAATACTGGGGTTTGACTAGATCTAAACCACACTTCCAAACCATTGCGTTCCCTGATTAAATGCTCACTTGCACAATTTAGGAAGAGTTTACTACAGTGGTGCCTCAGTAGATAATATTTGGAATGGAGTAACCATTTTAATGAGGTTCATCGAGAGATTTCATCAGGGAACGTTTCAGGTGTGTTATGGCTTTTGTCTTGTCACGACGCACGTCTCGGTACCGTCAGAGGAGTTCCAGAGCAGCTCTCTCCTCGTTTGAGACAATAAGGAATTCTGTAGAACGTGTGAGCAGGGAAAGGCAGGACCTGCTGCGTTGTGCTCCGCGTTTGAGCAAGCCGGTGAGTAAATACACCCCGTGGCTTAAATGTACATCACATTTTAACTGTCCTAATATTGATCATCCTATGGAAGAATGCAATGGAAGCCCACTGGTTATTAGTGTAAAGAGGGTCAGAGGCAGAGCCGGGCACAAAGCAAGTGCTCTCATGGTAATGATGCTGCTATTTATAGATCCCCATTTCATTAGTTGCAGAGTTTCAGGGAAGAGATTTTCTCTAGGGGAAATGGATACTTGAAGTTCATTTTCTTCCTGATGCACATTAAGGCAGAAACGTGAACAACCTTCAGGATAGGACACGGGGATGCAGGTTTGGTGAGGCCCTTTCCCGGAGCTGTGTGCGGTGCCGCTGTGCCAATGCCAACCGCCGCTCCGCCCGGCCGCCTTCCGCGTGCCTGTGCCACGCTCCTCTGCCGGGAGAGCCTTCCTCCCCTGGAGGAATTCTGCAGGGTGCCAGGCCAGTAAACTGAGCACCAGAGCGCTGTGCTGCTTTATAAAACTACCACATCTGGATCACCTGACTCGGAGCAGCCTCGCTACAGCTGGCACGCACCGGAGTGGATTTACTCACAGCACCTACCAACTACAGTCGCAGTTAATCAAAACTGGCTGGCTCTTCTGATACCTACTCATAAACACAGAAATTTCTTGCAGTATCGGAAAACTCAGTTGTTTAACCATACTTAGTTTCCTCCTGTGAAATCTAGATAGTCAAAGCACCCTTTAATTTTTGTGTGCCTTTATTTCTAGAGTTTTCCTTCTTGGAATTCTTGATATCTTGATTTTTTTTTTTCCCTTTAAGAGAATATTTACTTAGTTAGTATTCACTTAATTAGAACTGACTGTTTAATGTTTTCTGGGAGGGTATTTATGGTATTTTCTTTGCCATATTTGCATTCCAGAAATTAAGTCCCCATGCCATTATTCGGCAAGCCTTTCATACATTAGAATGATGAATTGAAAGCAGAAATGGGAAAAAGACTGCAATGCAATGAAAATTTAATCAGCGTCTTCTGCTGCTTTAATAAGGCAAATAATTCTTATTGGCCGCTGCGTTAAGGTTTCTAATATTTAATTCATAACAAACCTTGCATTATTCTGCAGCAGCATCGACAGCTCCACTTTGCTGCCTGCCAACAGGCAACCATAAAAACTTAAAAGCAGATGTAAATGTCTGAAAGAAGGAGAATGATTGGGTCTAAAGCGGTCAGAAAAAATCAACACTATTGCCAGAGAGTTTGATAAATCCTTACATACACTTTAGCAAGGTACAAATGGTATTAATTAAACTCATTAAGTGTGTTGATTTTAAGGCTTTGAGGTACCTTTATTGAAATGTGAGTTTTTTTAGTTCCTGGAGGGTCCCAAACAAAAGGGATGCCAGCTTGGCAATGCAGGGTGCTGGACAGCTGGAACAATGTTATAAATCAGGCAGATTCAGTTTATTTTCATATTTAGGGTATTTGTTACATATCAATGGTAAAATCACTGCAGTTTATGCTATGTGTACGTGTAGTGCTGGAATTAAGCAAAGGAGCAGGAGCTTGTCCCCCTGCTCCCTTGCAGCTCTGCCAGCCCAGCAGTGACAGTCGTGGAGTACAAACCTGGGGTGGCAGAGCCCGGCTGGTTTTTGGGTGTGCTGCTCTGCCCGGGCGGGTGGCACGCGGTGCCCGCGCTCCCAGCGGGAGCTGTGGCACCCGGCCAGGCTGGGTGCGAGCTCTTGTTACCGCCGAGGGCTGCGCCTGTTCTCATTTCTTCTTGAAATGGCTTAATTGGTGTCAGCACCCCAGGGATAAAGGCCTCCAACACTGAAATCCACACGATTCACCCTGTCTCTGCTCAGTGTAGGGAAACTGGTAACAACTGGTGGTGAATGAGGAGTGAGCGGTGCTGTAACAATACTCGATGATGTTTGGGATGACAGAAATTAATACGCACTTGCTTGAAGAAAGCAATGATTAATGGCAGTGAGCAAGGGAATGCTGTCCCTCCTTTAACTCCACTTTGATGGGGATTGAAAAGCAAAAGGCTGTTTTCATTCTCTCGTGCAAGCAGAGGTCATCCAGAGTACATTACAGCAATTTTTTCTCTCTGTTTTTTATTTCATAAATATTATGATAAGCACAGATTAGATAGATTTTTTCATGGAGGCTTAAAAGGATATTTTGTCTGTTTGCTGTTTATGCTCAATGAAGAAATCGGATTTCTTCTGTTTACTTGTGAGATCATTACATTCAATTGAATAATTAGTACAATTAAGAATTTCAAAAGCTCACCATTGTGTTGGTGTTTCTGAGGTTTTACAGATGGAATTTCATGCTCTCCATTTCGAAAGTGCTGGGAGGTCAGAACAAGGCGAGGAGTGTTGCCGAGGAAAGAAAAAAAAAGGTTAAAAATCCAAGATTCCTCACTGAATTGTTGATGTAAATATATTTTGCAAGATCCTCACACTTGTCAGTGGCTTTTTAAGCTATTTGATAAAGAATCTTTATTCTACAAGGAGCCTGAAATAACACAACACTGCTTTGGATAATGAATTCTTCATCTAAGCAGAACTTTAAAACAAAGTACAATGTTGGCATTTTTTTCGTTGAGTGAGAGGGCTGATACATCTTTGGGATCCGACAGGAAGACATAAATTAATAGAGTTCTGGAGATCAGTTTCTCATTAATAATCCATTTTGTCATGGTTCTTGGCATTGTCAGCCTTGGAGCTGGTTCATATTTTGCTAAAGGATAAAAGCACATGATGTCTTAAGGCACAACATAAGGAGAAGGAGTTTATCATCTTCTGGAAAAACCATCTCTGAAAAAATAGATTGTTTTCCAGGAAATAAATGTCAATTGCGAGTTTTATGCATTTTTAATCTTCAAACAGGTTTTTTAATGTCTACAGTTGCAAAAATAGACTCGAGTTGGAAGAGGTTGTTGCCAACAGCCGTTGCTTTGCCTTTGTCCTCTCCACTGGTTTTTGATTTTTTAGAAGTTGCAGTGGATTCCAGACCTTTAATTCAGTTGGTTTAGATACTATGGCAGATTGTGTCCAATTTAAAACATATAACTAAAAAAAAATTATGGTTTTTATTTTGAATGGGTAGGCATGAAACCTTTATTACTTTTGCACTTTCCCAGCAGTATGGGACATCTCACAGACCACTGCACGTTCCCCTAGCATTTTCAACTTGGAAAATGTTGCTTTTTCTTGAGTATGATGACATAAATGGAGTCACCCTTTTGAAGTCTTAAATTTGGTATTTTATATATCTTAAGGTAGTGGCAGATTGGCAAACAGTGTAGCCACCAAAAGTGTTCAGCTTGTGCTGTCATCCCAAGTAAGGAAGAACAGAGATCTGATTTAGATGCCTGCCCTTTATTTTATATACTGAAGAGTGACATAATGCAGAACTCCTCAGGAACGCGTGATGTGTTTGGGAAGGATAAAGGGGAGGAAGAAAAGAACATTAGCCCAGATCACTTTGTTGTAAGATTTAACTGGGCTCGAACATTTATAATTTAATCAAAGATAAATGGTCTATTCTAAATGGCGTGGAGGGAGGGAGTGGGAGGTTCTGGACGGAGGGCTGAAGGGAGCTGGGATCCTGCTAGGGTTCCAGCAGGGCTGGGGAGGAGGCAGCACGTCCAGGATGCTGGCCAGACTGGCCCATGGAGGAGCATGGCTGGGAGAGGTCCGTGGGGCGGGAAGGGACGTGGCTGCTGTGAGGCTGGAGCAGCCCCAGGCACAGGGTGGCATCCCTGCCGTGGGTGCCCCCCACCCGTGGGTCACGGCCAGAGGGGCAGGCCAGGTCCTGAGTCACGGGCAGGTAAACACAGCGGTTCCTCTGGAGTTCTGCTGGCCATGAGCTTCACACTGACTGCTCAGGGCTGGGCAGGACAGGGAGCACTGGGGGTGCCCCCTCCCCACGGCCCCTGGGTGGCTGGGCCCGGCCCGGCTGAGCGCTGGCCACAGCACACCGCTCACCAGGGATGGAGCTGCAGCATTTACCCCACCAGCAGGAATGCTGAACCCCTTCAGGCTGCCTTTGTTGCCTGAAAACAGGGAAGGTTTGAATTATGAAGATTTAGAATATGCTTCCTTCCACGGAGTTGCAAAGGACATTTGTCTCAGCACATTGTAGTGAAATTTTAAAGAGCAGGTTTTGACAGGAGACATTTTGCTGACACAGAATATTTTGTTCACTTCTGACTCTCAAATAAGTGCTACTTCTGTCATAATGATTGATTTATATTCGGTTTAGTCCATACATTTTACATCCTCTTCTTTAGTGCTTATGGCTCCATGGCTTCAGAACAGCCCAGTTTAACACTGGTATGAACCTGGCATCACATTCACATTCCACAATAAAATTGATTTTAACGAGTTGTAGGTATTTCGTGCTATGGTGTATTTAGAATAAAATTATGATTATTATCCTCTCCTGGAAAAAGAAAATTTTAAAATGAAGATTTCTGTTAAAAATTGTTTTTACAGAGTTGTAATTTAAATTGTTCCTAATAACAGCGCCTCAATGACCCAGTGACATGCAGAATGCTGCTCCTATGGCTTTATTACAGGTGCTATAAAATTAAGTACTGAGCACCTTTGCCCTCCCTGGGGGTGTGCTGTGAGCTGCTCCTCCCTGGTCTGGATGGATCAGGCCCTGCAGCATCACTGAAAACTCAGCCTGGGTGGGTGGCTGCTCTGCATTTACATTAACCCAGCTTCCTCCTTTTATGTGCTGGACAAGAGTCTCAGCACATTTCAGTCCATAACTCCTCAGGAAAAACCCTGGAGCCTTTGCTGTTTGGTTTGGAACAAACTCCCCAGGTAGCCAAATCATTCCCCTGGGAGCAGAACTCTCCCTGGAGCACGTGTGGGTGCTTTGAGGCAGAGGAAGCTGGTTTGCTGTGTTCTGAGCCCATGAGGAGTCTGCTCTCCCTCGGGGTCTGCAGCCAGAGACCTTGGGCACCTGCAGTGGTGGGGTTTGGGTTTTGGTGGCCCTGCTGGTGTCACAGCCTTGATTTCTCAGTGATCCTTTGGCAATGGCATCTGCTAGTTCATGCCTTTGTAGGGTTTAGCAGAGCAGGTATCCTGCTGTGCAAGGTGCTCAGTGGCACTGCAGCCTGGGAAAAGGAGGAGACTCCCTATTTTCAGAAAGAGAAATAAGCTTGTGCCTGGTGACTGCTCCAGTGGGACCATCTGAATATCTGAGATTTCCATGGTAGCTGAGCTGGGCAGTTGAGGGCAGGCTGCACCACGGGGCAGGAGGGACTGCAGGTTGGTTCCTCCTGCCCAGGGCTTTGTCCATCAGCACCTCGGAGCAGATGGGACTGTCCTGGCACAGCTGGGGCTGTGGGTGCACCAGCCTGCACCCACCACAGCCACCCACCAACCAGTTCTGCATGAGGCCTTGGTCTTGCCCTGCAAAATTAATGCTTATACACATCTTATTATGGAATTATAGTACCGCTCCTTCCCATCAATAAATAATATCCCTAAGGCCCCCTAGGAACAAAGCATGTGAAGAGCTCTGTCAGAGCAGGAGGGCTCCCTGAGCCCTTCCTGGGCTGTGGGAGATGATGTCCTGTTCCCCACAACTGGTGAGGAACAGGCAGCACGGAAAGGGTCAAACCCAGCTGCCTTTGGCTTTGCTGCAAACATATATATTGAGATATTTATTTCTCAGACAACGAAGAAGCTAATATTCAACAAGGCTTCAGGAAAAAAGGGCTTCCAAGATGTTACAGATTTTGGAAATATTTGACAATGTTAGCAGCATCAACTACTGACACAAAACCCTCTCTCCAGAAAATCTTTCACAGTTGTGCCAAGAAAAGCAGCTTCAATGGAACATTTTCATAAACTATCATCAGTTATGCAGCAGCAGCTTCACAAATCAGAAATGATATCTTCAGGCACTGCTGTCAAGTGTTATTCAAATAATACCAGCCTCACATTTGAATAACAGCAGACATTTTGAATTAATTAATCAGATGAGATAGTCTAGGCCTTTTCTCATTAGTCTCTGGGTCAGGCATGGAAAGATATATGCGTTGGTGATGATATACTTGTCTTTAATCGTGATTTATGAAGATTTAGGATTGTGTGTGATTTGTCAAAGGTTCTGGGAAAAGGCTGGTGCATATTTCATTACCTAATCTGAGATTGATTTTGTGATGCTGAGAGATAGAACCCTATTGTTGGGGGGGCTGGGAAGCGCAGGTAGACGCAGCATCCCAGGGTTTTACTGGCTTATCTTTGTGACTGTCAAACAATGCTGTAAACTTTTACTGCCAGCAGTTAACAATTCCTGCTTTAATTATAGGCAAAGTCTTCATTCCATCCAAAGGGGAAAATGCAGTAGTTATTTAGTTAAAAAGCATAACAGACCTTATAGCTATGACCCAATGTAAATCATGGACAAAGTTGGCAAATTTCATGGCTTGGTCATGGTGAAAATATAAAATTTCATGGTTTGTCACAGATTAATAGAAAAATCCTATTAAAACTGTGCAAATAACAGCACAACAAGTTAGGTGGAGCTCCCTACATGGCACCTTCCTGCTCACAGCATTTATTTTAGGTTAGAATTGCTGTGAACGACATGAGGCCCTTTGCAGGCTTTTCTCTGCTGCACTGTTTTCTATTCAGTTTAATTAGTAGTTGTTGTTTGGTTTGGACTGAATAATTATCATGTGATTGTTTTGAGGCATTATTTACATGAGAAAGCGTGTGTAACTGCTGCTGCAGTGAAAGGGGCTTGGGAAATGAAATATTTGAATACAAATGGTATTTTTAAAAAATCCTTGAGATGGCTATATCTAATAACTCATCAGTAATCAGGACTTTTGCTATTGGAACAAGGTCTGAGCCGTGCTGGGTCCTCGGCCGCTGCAGCCCAGCGCTGCCCACGTCTCTTAGACCAGCAGACCGTGGCCAAGCCTCGAGTTCCCTGCAGATTGCTAATCACCTACTTCTTCATCTTTAATCAGAAAGTTCATGTCTTTTACTGTTCTTGGTGCAATTTTGCAGCCCATCTATCACGGCGTGCGGCTCTGCGACGCTCCGTGTCCGTGCAGCCCTGTCTGCCACAGCCATCACCCTCCTGCTCAGCCTCTGCACTCACTGACGGCCAGGGCAGGCCTGTAACACCCAGGGCTTTTACTGGTTTGCTTTTTACTATTTTGGTTGCCTCCAGAATTTTGATGGGTGATTCAGGAATTTGGATCTAGGCCAAGATACTCCAAACACACTGAGCTCTTCCACTCGATCTTCTAGAGGGAGCAGTTTGTGCTGAAGTGGCCAATTTCAGAAGAAAATGGCAGTTGTTCTGCATTGAAATAATGATAAAAAAGAATCAAAGTCTCAGAATAAGGACTTTTAAGGATGACATCAAGATAGAGATGACATCACTGATAGCAGTAACAGCTTTGTATCATAAATAGCCCAGAATTGCACATATGAAGCTTATTTTTAAAATTAGCTTGATTTTTTTTTAATGTGAGACTTTTCTTTCCAAACAGAAGGTTGAGAAACACGTTTTTAGGGGAAGGATGCAATGGTTCAATAATCACACAAATATGAAATTTCAGCCTCTATGGGAGACAGAATGATGAGCTGGCAAAAAGGAAAAGCACCACAACATGAGAAATAAGGTCATGATTCCTGTTTAAGAAAAACGCATCAATGAGTGCTGTTTATATCAAGTTTACAATCAACTGTTGTCAGGTCACCTCCATCAAGAGCTTTATCTGCATTCTGACTCCCAGGTTCAGGGAGTAATTAAAGAACAGCTAATCACAGAATCATTCAGGTTGGAAAGTCCAGAGTCCAACCGTTCACCATCACTGCCGAGGCCACCACTAACCCATGTCCCCAGGTGCCACATACACGTGGCTTTTAAATCCCTGCAGGGATCAGGACTCCACCACTGCCCTGGGCAGCTGTGCCAGGACCTGACACCCCCTCTGTCAAGTCTTTTATTTTTCCCAATATCCAATCTGAACGTCCTCTGGCTCAGCTTGAAGCTGTTTCCCCTTGACCTGTTGCCTGGGAGAAGAGGCTGACCCCCACCTGGCTCCAACCTCCTTCAGGCAGTTATGGAGACAAGGGGGTTCCCTCTGAGCCTCAGCCTTTCCTCATCCTTTGTCACTGTGATTGCCCCACATGCAGTGAGAGAAGGAAGTGCTCCTTAGGCCTGCTTTGTTCCTAATGCATTTATAGAAGCACTTGATTGCCTCTCATGGCAGTAGCCAGGTGAAGTTCTAGTTGGACTTTGGCCCTTCTGATTTTCTTGAACCACAGTCTTGTGGCAGTAACTCTCTGATGACAGTGTGTGGTAATTTGTCTTTTTTCCCCATCACAAATAAACATAAAATATAGTAGGAAGAAAAGAAAATAGGTTTGAATTATTGATTAGGTTTTGCTAATAAGAAATTAAATTTATCAGCCACTGCCATTCTCTAGCTCTGCTTCCCCATGAGTTAGTTGGCAGCTGCAGGCGTGCTCAGCAGAGCTGTGGCTGGCCCAGGCTGGCAGCTGCTGCCTCGGGAGAAGGATGTTTAACCCTATTAGTCAGGTCATTTCGCTCTTTTTGTGGAGAGGTCAACAAAAAAGAATTCCTTTCTGAAGTCGACTTTCCCAGCTTTCCTTTTGAAAGTGAACGAATTGCACCGGCTTCTGAGCATGGTCCAGTGCCCAGATGCTGTGTGTGAAGGTGGGAGCTGCTGCCAGGTGCTGAGCTACTGTAGTGATAAATATGGTGTAGAAACTACCATATTTTGGTTAATAGAATTTACACAGACAGAACTGGGAGGGGACACCTGGCACATCAGCTCCTGGGGGCAGCTCAGGGAGGGACTCAAAGCTCCGGGGGTGGGAAGGGACCTCCGTGGAGCTGTGTCCCCAGCCAGGAGCACTGGGAGCTGCCTCACCCCTCTCTCGTGCCCAGCTGGCTGCAGCTCCAGCCCTGCCCGTGTGCCAGGAGACACTGGTGCAGCCAGCACAGACCTTCCTGGGACAGCGAGCTGGCCCTGGTCTGGGACACTGCATCCAGAGCGTGGGGCCGGGCGAGCAAGTTTTCCAGCACTGCCAGTCAGAGCGAAGTGTCTGATGTGTGGGAATCACTGAACACTGAGCCTGTGGGTTGTGTGGCCTTTGGGAAGATGATAGCTGGGTCCCTGTGTGACTGCTGGCTCTGCTCACGGCGCTTTCCCACGCTGCAGAGTGCAGAGTGCAGTGCAGTTGCAGTACAAACATACACTTCTGTATATTAAGTATGTGCATTAATATATTATTATTACTTGGACTAATAACAAATAGTAGTCAGTCAGTGAGATAAAAAAGGACAGAGTTCAATAGTAATTCGCAGACAGCTTAGCAATTACCCAGACAGCTTGCAGTCAGAAAAGCTGCTCAAATCTAGGATTACGAACTACACCGATGGCAGCTCTGCTGGGTGGGGTTTCACAGGATGATGTTTGCACATAGCTGTGGGACTTGGTTCCAGCACTCCTCCTGAGGAACTTCTCCTTTACAAGCCAGAATCAACAACCGTAAAAAACCCTCCGAAAGCCAGGAGGCTGGTTTCCAGAACCAGTCAAAATTATTAAGTATTGTTTTTTTGTATCAGAAAGATGCCTGTGCTTGCAAGGATCTTGGAGATTTTCATCCTTAATGACATGAATCCCAAATTCATTTCTGTGACAATAATCAGCATCAAACCATATGTGTGGCAACACAGATTTTGTGGTTTTGTTTTTAAAATCAGTGTGTTTCCTTGCTTTATGGGTGAAGATGGCTTCTCCCCTCATACCTTGGCTGGTTTCATTGATTCCTGTAGTGTTTTCTGTACCCGCCACCTGCCCCGGCAGGGGAGCGCTGCCCTGTGCCAGCAGAAGGCCAAGGGAGCGCTTAAGTTCCATTTGAGCCTGGAGGCATAATCTCAAAACTTCTTTAGGAGGGGGGTCAGCAGAGCTGCATCTCTGTTCAGCAAGCTGTGGGTGCAGGGGGTCACGGGGATGCAGCAGACCTGGGGCCTGGGGGGCTCATCCACTGCTCCTGCTTCACAGCACCCACCCAGGAGAGGAGAGGCTTCAGATACACTCGAATGTTAAAGGAGTGCTGTTGGATTTTTAGGGCATTACATGATTTTTTTATGGGGTGCATTGAATTCTGCTCCTCCAGCGGGCGTTAAAGCCACCTCATCACTTGGTACTGGAGGGGAGCACCGGCTCGGGAGCAGGAGAGGCAGCTGTAAAGAGATTTCCATCTCAGCAGTCTCTTATGCCAGTAGGGTTGTGATTTGGGTATATAAGAAGGCTTTGTGGACTCAAGTTAATAAATAACTGGTGTATTTCCCTTTTCTTCTCTCCGTGCCTGGCCCCAATGCCATCTCAACCCGAGCAATTATCAGTTCCTGGACTGATGGATTTGACATAAATTCATACATCCTTTAAGCACAAAGCCTTCACAACAAATTTTGCTTTTAAGAGACTGTTGAATGGAGAAAAGGTCACTTGGCTGGTTGAGTGTCTGCACTCTGATGCTGGCAGTAAATGCTGTGTTTGCAGTGCTGGATTTGATCCCCTTGGTTGAGGGACCCGGGTGCAGGGTCTGTATTTTAGTTCATGTTTCTTCTGCTGGGAGGGACAAAAGGGTAGCTTGGAATTATCTCCATGAATTCACACTTCTTCACAGTCCTTTCAGCCTCTCTTTAGCTTCCATTGGCATTTGTCTGTTCTCATCCCATTCTGTAGGTACAAGATGGAGTTTAGCGATGATGCCATAGCAACTATATCACAATATGGAAATTGTAATGGTTTAAATCTTCAAACTCGCATAACAAAGTTAATAGGAACCTATAGAAATGTACATGCCACTATGTGTTTAGAAGTGGTTTTAAATGTAGCTTTAAATTTGCAAGCCAGTATCCTGTTCTCAGGAATTCCAGAGCTGCCCCGCGGGGAGCGAGAACACAGTTGTCCGTGCGCTCTGCAGCAGGGAACACACGGCTGGCAGGGGACAAAGCCTGCTGTGTCCCTGTGAGCCCACTCCCCTGAGCCTGCTGTGCGGCTGGGAGCGGCATCCCAAAGGTTTGTGTTTGTTCGGGTGCAGCCAGGATGAATCCATCACCTTCCTCCGCAGCCCTGAAGCAGTGCAGAGTCAGCGGAGGGAGAAGAAGGGGCAGGAAGGGCTGTGTGTGTCCTTGGGCTTGTCCCCCTCCACGAGGGCGGCTCTGACGCTGGGTGCGGCGCTGGCCGTGGGTCTGCCCTCGCCCAGCCCGTGTGTCCGCCCTGCCGCGGTTCGTGCTGGCGGTGCGGCAGCCCCGGAGCGGCGGCAGCGGCGGCGGTGCGGCCGCGGGCAGGGCGCCGGTGCCGGTGCCGGTGCCGGTGCCGGTGCCGGTGCCGGTGCCGGTCCGGGCATCCTCGTTCCAGCCGTGCGCGCCGGGGCTCTGCCCGCGGGGATGGTGCAGCTCTGGCATTCTGTTATCCCGAGACGCGGAGGCTCAGGTGTTCTTGGAGTGCAGCCTGCAGCGCCAGGCGGTGACACGGACGGGGCAGCTCTGTCCTCCGCACGGAGAGCCGGCTCTGCCAGCCTGTGCCAGCACAGCGGCCCCGGCACAGCGCCCTGCCCTTCCCGGCCCTGCCAGCTGCAGGAATTGCACCGCTGCAGCGAGGAGAGGGGATGGCAGGGCTGCAGCGCCCGAGCCCCGGCCCGGGCTTGCGCTGCTGGGCGTCCCGCATGGACCTGTGCCCTGGGGCTCTCCCTGTGCCCTGGGGCTCTCCCTGTGCCCCGGGGCTCTCCCTGTGCCCGTGGGGGTGACAGCCGGAGCCAGGACAGCCGTGGGCATTCCCTGCTCCAGGCACAGTGTCCCCGTCCCCGCAGCGCAGGGACAGGTGGTGTCTTCACTGGTGCTGCTCTGGCACCGTCACAGGTTAGACCCTGCTTGCCAGCAGAAAAAGAGCATGTCTGGCTGTTCTTGGAGCAGGCAATGTGTAGGTTTTGTAGGATAATGCTAAAGTACTTGCACTGCGTTAAAAAAAATTAATACACTTGTATTGCTACTGGAATTGGAGCCTGATTAGGATTGTTCCAGTACTGTAGTTTTAGCTTTTAATTACTTACTACATTACACAGTATCTACCAGTGCTAATAGAATACAGAACTGTCATAGCTTTTGTTTTAAAGTACAGGACTGTGTGGTGCTTAATTGTGGAACAGTGTTGTTCAATTACATCTGAAAGTGTTTAATAAAGTATGGCACCGAAACGCAGCTCGGAGTGGCATGTGTTAATTGGTGTCCGCGTCATTGACTCCATTTGGTTACGGCGATGGCTGCGGGATGAGGACCGAGTGGCAGGGTGCCCACATGGAGTCCTCAGGCCCAGCTCTTATCCCTACCACTGGCACATGGCACATGCCTGTGCTCTCCCACGTTTGCACAGATTTTCACACCATGCACACACATGGTGTTGTTACGAAGGTGGTCGTATCCCTGCCCTGCTCCAGGGCTGCTGCTCCCTATTCTTGGCTGGCAGAGTTCTGTGCCCATGGCACAAGGAGCTCTGGACACCACCCAGAGAACTAGTCCCTTTCTCCAAGAAGAGCTCAGGACCCCCCAGGCAAGTCTCCTGCTGCCCACCATTGCTTTTATCCTTTTGTCCCTCACCCCAAGGGCTGCCCTGTGGCTGAGCTGGCTCCCCCAGAGCCAATTCCCAGATGCAAACAAAGTGGTACTAGCAGTTTTATTTCCTGAGTGGTGGTATATTTTATATCAATGTTCTACTTTTCACCTGATTTCACTGAAATATTCTCTGGAAGTATTTCTTCTAGAATAAACATTTCAGCACATCAGGTTTGTTCCATAAGGGTTGATTGTCAAATTACAGCCTTCCTTCCTGTGAGCGCTGCGCTTTGGTATGGGATCAAATTGCATTAGGTGTTTCTTCCTCCAGTAGAAACACAGAATAATACTGATATCTTTGTTGTATCATATTTCTGAATGAAAAATAATCACAAACAGATTTTCATGCGGTGTTGCTGCAGAGCAGGAATGCTTTTCCTGCCAGCCAGCCTCTCGAGGTGGTGCTGGGCTGGCCCAGGGTGTTTGGCTGGCGTCCCCTGCACAATTCAGTGTCCCTTGACATGCTCACCACACACACTTTCTGCATTTTCTTGCCTGTGGTCCTCAAAGCCACCTAGCATGCAGGTCATGTGCCCTTAATTTTCATTATGAATGAAGAGTAAAACGTGAAGGTTATTGCCTGGCAGTACAAATGCACTGGGTTTTTTTTATTTAGAAGCTCTATTAGAAGTGTCAGGAGTCCCATAACAAAGCCAGGCAAATATCCGCAGAGACACCTTGTTGAGAAAGGCAACTTGGTTCTAAAAGGTTTGAATATGAATGTGGTTGTTTCTAATCAAGCAGTCCTTGAAAAGAATTCCCCACTAGTAGTTACCTCTTTCTTTTTTTTAACCTTTTACCTTGTAATCTGTCTGTTTCTCTCCTCAGGAAATGCTCCTCATGCCAGCCTGCAATGGGCGGGAGGGAGACACAGCCAGGAGGGGAGAGTGGGGCCAGGGGAAACCCCACATCTAAATATCTCCACATCCAGAAGTGTAGCTCAGGATTCAGGATATGGTCAGAAAACTGCCGTCTTTTTAAAGTGAGAAGCCTGGGAAAAGTGGGCCACTTTGGGGGCTTTGGGGACCACATCAGAGGCACCTGCTGGGGTGACACAGATGTTTTGGACAAAACAGAATCCTTTGATTTAGGGCAGGAAAATGGATATATTTTGGACTTTGTCTATTCCTTGGACAAATGCATCCAGACATGTGGGACATGCAGGCTGGTGCTGCCGTCTGCAGCGGGTGCTCCCTTACCCTAAGCGGGTACCCCCAAGGTTTCCCTGGCACCAGCACGGTGTCCCCATCCCCTGGGAGCCCTGCTGCCAAGTGGGAAACGTGCTCATGGATGAAGAATGAAGTCCTAAATGCTTTCCCTTTCTGGAGTCAGTGTATTTGTCCCAGCTTAGCAGTGACCATTGTGGCTGTGGCTGCACAGCTCGGGACCAGGTGAGGACAGGGAACTGCCCTGTCCTGTTGGGCACATTGTGGCAGCTCCTGAAATTCACCCAAGCTCACGTTCCATGGTTCCACGTAAATAACATGGCCAGTGCCACCATGGCATGGGCAGGCCTGGGCCTCGGTGGGCGAGGGCAGGGGTTCCTCTGGAGAGGGGTCAAGTGTCCCGAACATCTGTCCCCTGTCCCTCCTCCTGGACTCCCGTGGGGCACGGGGCCGGGTACTGTCCCCTGACCGTGCTCCCAGGGCCCATCTTGGCTCCAATGCCTTCAGCACACTTAAAAAGTCTCCCTTCTTTTTCTTTTTTTTGTAAATTGTCAGTGTTTTTTCCCTCTACGAACCTGTAGCATCTGGCAGCAGGAAAGTACAGTAGGACTCGCTGGCACTGTGGTGTAGAGCCTCGAAGAATTCCGTATTGTGACAACACATCAAAATAAATTGCTGTCAACAGACCAAAACACCAAGTGCTGTGATTCTGTCTGACGTGTGAAGACTCAGACAGGCTGTCTTGACAAGTTGTGGTGGAGCACCTGCAATTGGCAGAAGACAGTGATATAAATCTGATTTGCCTGATATGCAGCACCTAGATATCGTTAATGTTGGTGACAATAACTCTGCATAACATTCCCCAGACATAGATCTGATTTTTTGTCTATTACTTGTGTTGTTTTTTGTCACTCTCTGATCCTGGCTCTGCTTCTTTTCCCTGCTCAGGGTCTACCTAGGAATTGCTTGGAATAATAAACCATGTTAAAAAAGGTAATAACAAATTAAGGTTTAGTTCAGCCTCTTCTTGAGCGGGAAAAGACAGCGCTTGGCCCAGCCGCTCAAGGCAAAGGATACACCATGAAATTTTATTTTACACTAATCATAAAAACAATCACAGTGGAAGTTGTATTAATTCCCTCACTCACAGCCCAAACATTTAAAATAGCAGGTTCAGTGCCAGGAGCTGCAGTAAATCTTTTCTGAGATGTCTGTGGTTTTAAACTCCTGGAAGAGGAGCAGGATCGTTGAATAGGCGGTTAATTTTTACCTTTCATTATCAATAAATGGTAATTCTTTACAGTAGCAGGATATATCACAGCTGGTTTATGAACGTGTGAGACGTACCTTGGCTCTGGAGTTTAATTACTGGGAGTTAACGCTGGCTGTCGTCTCTGCATCAGCCCTTCCTCGGGGCGCCGGTGGATGGTTTTCCTCTGGCACGGGCAGGTCCCAGAGCACAGCGGCCCAAGGAATTTCTCCTGCTCCCTGTGCACTTACAGTCCTGGGATCTGAGATGTTTTTGCAGTCAGCAGTGATCCTGCTTTGCTGTGGCTCTTGGCTTTGGGGCTGGAGCCCCAGTCTGGGCTGGTGGCGGGTGCCGGGCGGGTCCTGGCACGGAGCCGGTCAGGGCGCGGGTGTCCGGCCTGGGCTGGCATGGGGACAGTGCCAGGGCTCGGGGCAGCCCCCAGGACTGGAGTCAGGCAGGAGGACACTGGCTTGGGGCACCGTGCAGGGCTGCCCAGCTCCTGGTCTCAGGGCTTCTTTTTGCCAAACATTCAGGAACTCCTTTGGCAGCAAACTTGGGCCATGTCACCGTCCAGGCCGAGGGGCTGCAAGAGCAGAAAAGAGGTTTTTGAAATTACCATTCATTCTTGTCTGTATTGTTATTTTATCCCTTAAAGGCTGCTAATGAGAAATAGAGCCTCATTATGATTTTAAGGATGAGAGAGGAAGGCTTTTAATTAATGATATGTAAATGGTCTTGAATTGATTATGTTAGAATATCAAGAGAGATGGGTAGAAGCTGTGGTGTAATATATTTTAATTAAGAATTAATTAAAAATGATGGCAATTTCATAAAGCCTCACAGAAAATAGTGGAATTTACTTTCTGTCAGGAGTAAATTAGCCAGTGATTAAATAAAGGGCCTGCATTAATAGTGGAGTTATTTTTAAACTGTGCTATGAAGAATTGTGTAATTTTCCCTAAATAAGTAAAATAAAAATGTAATGTTTGCAAACAAGTTTTGGAAATGACGGAAGAATGAAAACTTAGTTTTCTGCCGTCCCCTTGCCACAATCCTTTGGCGAGTGGCCTGCAGGGGTTGGTGGAGGGTGTAACGTGTGGTTATAACGTGGGGCTGTGGTGGTGCAGGGCCTGTCTGGGTACCCCAGAGCTGCTCCTTCTGCCCAGCACCCCCAGCCCCAGCGTCCCTGCTGTGGGGCTCCTCCAGTGCCCACACACATCCCCGTGTCACACACAGCTGCTGGGAGTGCTGTGTGCTGGAGCGTGGCGGGCTGTGCCTGTGCTGTGGGACCATCCAGTGCCTGCCCCGGCTGTGCTGTGCCCAGCCTGGGGTCCCATTCCAGCTGCTGGGGGAACTCCTGGCTGAGGGCAGACCCTGCAGGTCACTGGGGCCATGCTGGCATCCCCCAGCAGCCATGAAGGACCCCGGGTGCCACGGTGTCCCTTTGGGGTGAGCAGGGAAGTGTCCCCGTACCTTCCATCTCAGAACACCTCTGGGAAACCTCAGCTGGGCTTTCCTGCCCCCAGCACCACCCCTGGCCAGGGGATCCCCCCAGCTCTGCCCCGTGCCGGTGGCACAGTGGGGCTGGCACAGTGGGGACAGCTGCCCCGCTGTGGGGAGCCCTGGGGACCCCTGTGCCTCCCCCTCCGTGGGCAGGTGCTGGGGCCGCGCTCTGCCCAGGGAAGCTCAGCAGCTGGGGCTTTGCCAGGCCTGTGCCCACCTCCAGGACACACCTGCTGGGGATGGGGACAGAGCAGGCTGCTTGTACAAATCCTGCAGGGTCTCCGTGGCTCTGGAAAGGCCCCGGGCTGGGGCAGTGCTCCCGTGCTGGCGTGTTCCACGAGTTCCATGGCCTGGCACATGCTCTGCTGTAAATGGGCTTTATGCACTTGTTTAGGCTGCTGCTCACTAAAGAGCATTGCCATGGCAACTGCTCCGTCACATGCTGTACACTCATGCTGTCGCCGAGATAAAGAGCACATTTTAAAGCAGCATATTCTTAATGTCGATGTCCTAAAATGCAATTTTTGATGATTATTATTATTTTTCTGGGAGAATATTTGTGATAAGTGACCACGTCTCCTCAGTGTCTCTTAACTCCTTTTACTATTACTCTGCTGGCAGAGGACCGTATGCCTGCGGTAATTTCTTTTTCATCTGTAGATTTTCACACAGACACGGTGAAATATTTGTTAGTTCAAATCACAGTGTGAGGCCTCGTGTCAGTGGGATGCGGGCGGGTTTGTGGCGTTCAGCAGAGTGGGGCCCTGTGGGGTCTGTGCCCTCCCAGCGCGGCAGCGCCCGGTGCCCGCCACGTGAACCTGTGTCCGTGCCTCTGCCAGCCCGCAGGAGAGCAGGGCCTGTGCCCCCGAGGGACAGTGTCCCACAGCAGAGCAGGGCCTGTGCCCCCGAGGGACAGTGTCCCACAGGAGAGCAGGGCCTGTGCCCCCGAGGGACAGTGTCCCACAGCAGAGCACACCCTGTGCAGGGGGCACTGCCACACTGCCTGAGGGACGTGTCCTGCGGCGTGTGTCTGTGACAATATTTGTGAGAAGCCCTTCCTGGCTTGCTGCCCCGCTGGAGGAGAGGAGGGCAGGCGCAGCAGGGCACTGGGTGCTGTTACGTGGAGTGAACCCCCTCGGGCGCGTTGTGCCCCCGTGCAGCGCTGAGCCAGCCTTGCTGACTGCCTTGGATCACCCCAGCCCCTCTGCCCATCTGGCCCTGCAGCCAGGCCACCCCACATCAAAGGTTCTGTTTGGGGAAAGGGGCTCCAGTGCGGCCTCCAAAGGTGTGTCCTGCCTGATTTACATCCTGTCTGATTAAGCCCCAGCTTTGCTCCTTCAGTATTTTGCCCAGAATGAGAGGCTCGTGGGCAGCTCTTGGAGGATGCAGCTCCACAGTCTGGTTGCACAGGGCAGGGATGGTAGGAGTGTGTTTGTAAGAAACTTTGTTTTTTCTCTAAGCACCTTTTATGTGACTGTAAGCAGGAGGTGTGGGGGAGCTCAGTCCCTGCAGGCAGCTGGGGCAGGGCTCCAGCCGTGCTGCCAGGACACACTGGACACTCCTGCTCTCCGGTGGCGCTCACACTGCTGGCAATATTGCTTCCATTCCCTACAGCTAAGAACTCAGCATGCCTGTGCACAAGGGTACCAGGAAAAAAGAAGGAAAGGGGCATTTTTAGTACAGAGGGCTTCAGTCAGCTGGCTTATCAGAGCTGGAGGAGTGTTACAGGGGCTGGAAACTACCTTAGAATTAACTTCATTGGGTTTTAGATCAGGACTCATCTCCTCTGGAAAAAACATGCATATAATCCCCATTGTGTGTCTCATTATAATCCTCCTCCTCGTCTTTCAAAGGCAGTGAAAGGTACAGAACAGCAGCAGTGCTCCCAGAATAGTGGAAATTTTCTGTAGGATTTTGTGGTTTGTCATATGTGTGGGCACCTGCCAGGCCCCCACGCTCCCCCGCTCCGCATGTGACGTCCTGACAGCGGGGCTTGGTCGCAAACCATCCCTGTTCCCAGCCAAAAAGACTGGAAGAATTAACATTCCTCACAATTATCCAACCATCTTAATTACTTGTCCAATAGTCTGTCTTGATATTAGCTGCCCAAATAACGTTGGGATTTTCCAGACACAACTTTGTTAGCCAAGGGACTAAAAAGGAAGTATAAAATCAGAGTAAAAATTGCTGCCATGCTCTGGGTAATATTGCAGCTGAGCCTGGCAGTGCTGGTAGCTCCTTGTGCCCAGTGCCAAGGGGCTGAGGAGGGACGGGGAGGCGATGCCATAGCGGAAGCATTGGCACACTCTGTGCGCGTGTGCTCCAGGAGCCACAGCTCTGGTGAGGTTCCAGCCCATGCCCTGGCTCTGCCCTGCCCTGGGCTGTGGGAGCGTGGCTGGGAGGAGGCAGCACAGCCGCAGCCCCGGCCCCTGTCCCCAGCAGCCACCCTGGGGAGCAGCGCTGCCGTGCAGCCAGGCTGTTCACACCAGGATGCTCCTGCACATTAACATGCCGGGCGTGAGATATCTGTATCATCTCGCCCCCATCCTGCCTTACTGACTGCAGGAAAAGGCCATTTTTTATCAGTTTCTGCTTTAGTGAAGCAAAAGGTCCTTTGGTTCCCATCCACTGTCTCGAAATGCAGAGTGTGTCATTGAAGAAAGCTCACAGGTCAATCAAATGCCCCTGGAACTTTCTTTCCCAGCCAGGACATCTCCATCCTTCTGGCTGCAGGAGCTGAACAAAAGCCCAGGCTGGCTCTGGGTGGTTTATGTTGCACCACAAATGGCCCATAAAGGTTTGCCATAACAGGAGCTCTGTAAGCAGAAGGACACGGGCAATAGTTTATGGCTCTCGTGCTGTCTGGTGCCATTCATTAGCAGGTTCCATGCCAGTAATGAAATTTTACAGGTTGGTCATTTAAATGCAGGTTAGAATTAATTTTGATGATCCAACTGGAAAAGTATCAGGAGCTGGTCAGTCTGCCTTTTTACCCCCAGTCATAGGCTGAGCGACAGGAGGCCCAGCACCCCGATTAGGCGATAGATTACTCATCATAAGGTTATTAATCACAGGGGCTTTGACCCCAGTGCGGGGGCGAGGGACGGAGGGGTTTGGGCGGAAAGGGAGCACGGCAGCGGTGCTACGGCGTCATCCCTGCCAGCGCTTCCATTTCTCGTGCCCTGAACCCTGGTGTGATGGAGGAGAGCTGCAGCGGGTCTCCCTCTCCCTTTGTTCTGGGATGAGCACACGGCTGCTCTCGCAGCGCTGGTGATCAATGAGCGGCGCCTGGAACCACACCGGCGTGGAGGGAGCGAGCCGCAGGGCGATCCCCCGGGAGCTGCCGAGCCAGCGAGGAGGGAGACAGACAGGTTGTTTGGGAAAATTCCCTTTGGACCAAACACTGATGCTGAGCTGAGCTACAAACGCTTTTGCTGCGCGGAGTGCAACTTTATCAGTGTTGTGGGTTAAGTGCTGCTCCTGGAACGCAGCGTGCGCTCTGCTGGCTCCTCGGCCGCGTCCTCCGCAGCGCCCAGCACCAACCGTGCAGCGAGCCCCACTCCTGCTGCACTGTTCACTGCTTCACTCCTCAGTGCATGCTGTTACCTTGGTTTTTATTTGATGTGAAATGTCCCATTGTTGGTGCACCAGAAGGGGTGGGTGGGGGGCACAGGGACAGTTCCCCACCCGCAGCGGTGGCCCTGTGTCCCAGGGCACGCTGTGCTCTGCTGCCCGCAGGATGCCCACTCAGTGGCACAGTGGATATGGGTCACAGCTGGAGACGTGGGGTTTTCAGTGATTCAGCGTGTCTTTAATGAATTTTACAGTCCTGTGCAAGTGCTTCCTCTTTAGAATGACCTTGTTGGCAGTCTGCTTCAGTATCAGATGCAAATCCAGTACCAGCTCATGTCTTCCATGGAAAACGCAGTATTGTAGAGCCATTTCAACATTTACTTCAGGATATCTAATTAAATCTTTGGCATCTGCAGCGTGCAAGTTTTGGTGTAGGGATATAAAAAATGTGAAATGCTAATATAAGGTTAATTTTGACCAATTCAACAGCTTGCTTTTAAGTTTCCCATTGACAGCCAAACTGCAGGGTTTAGTGCTAAGCTCCACATTGCAGCTTATCTCTCCTTAATTAAAATTAAAATGTGAGCAACAACACTGAGATATTTCGCAGCATCCTGGAAGAGGAGAAGAAGACGCTCGAGTGATGGTTGTTTAATAAGATTATAATTGGGGAGTTAAAGCCTTGTGATCTATGTGCAGCCTGGTTTGGTGCTGGTGCGGCTCCGTGGCAGGCGAGCCCCAGGTGCCTGGCCAAGCATCCCTCGCCGACATCTGGAACCAGTTGCAATACATCACTGTCAAAACTGCTTTCTATACGTATCTGCATTTACACATTAGTTACTCACGCAGCACTCATCAAAAAAGCTGAACAATCTTGACACGGTGTCCCTGGTGGAACGACAAAGGTGAACCGAAGTTGGGAGGCAGTGTCTCGCGTCATTGTCTGCTGAGCTTTTACAACAGGAAGCCTGATTAAAACTGAAAGGAAAAATTTATCGTCAGCTTCTGCTTTGTATCATTTTTACCTACAAAAAGGGTATTTTGTTTCATACAAAGCAGCTGATAATGGGACCAGAGGTGCTCTTCACTTTCACCACTACCTTCCCTGCAGTGGTGCTTTGCCAGGCCAGTCATCATGCAGGGCTTCAGACAGGCTTTGGTGTCTGATTATCCACAGAATTCCCTCTTTCTTGCCCAGTTCTTGCTCTGAGTTACAAAACCCATGTATGGTTCATTCGTGTTTGTTGCACAGGGACTGATGGAACACGGATCCAGTTAGTCCAGGCAGGATGTTGGTATCACTGAGGGGTGTGTGTTCTGCTGTAGTGCTCGTGTCTGTTGGCAGGCTGGGAGCTGCAGAGCAGGAAATAAAATAACTGAAAACTTCCTTGGGAGTTCAGGGATTAGATGCTAATTAGAAGTTAAAAGTAAACATGTTGAGGAGCCACAATGACCGAAGAATGGAGCTCCCTCGTGTCCTTCAGGATGGGAACTAACGGCTCTGGTGACTCAGGGGGTCTCACTTGGTGCAAGCTTCAAGGAGAGGCAATGCAGGGTGGTGTGTTCATTTTCTCCTTCGAAAATGTCGAGTGTGCCCTTGCAGTGAGAGCTCTGGCTGTGTGTGCCAGGGCAGCCTGGCAGTGAGTGCTGCTGTTCCCTTCTCTGTGCCACATCCGAGGAGCTGGGGGGACTCCTGCACACCAGGTAGGTGAGGAGTATATGGAGCATGGAGTTAGTTTAGTTATTTTCTCTGGGAAGACAGGAAAAGGATCCTGGAATGTGAGAAGAACAACTCATTTTTCAGAGTTGCCTCGGCTGTGGCATTGATGCTGCATGATGTTTCATGAGTTGCTGTTTTCATTAGACATGCCCAGAGCTCTGGAGATGGCGATGAAGAAGTGTCTCTCTAACACGTGGTTACTCCAGTAACCAGACAAACATGAAATATTGCAAAGGTTGGGAGCTGGAGGTGCTTTATCTTTAGTGATTTCACCTGTTTGTGTATGTGTAGCATTTCTGAGTGGTGTTTTTGGCAATGCATTATAACCTCTGCATGGAAAAGCCAAGAGGCTCTGTTCAGGATTCACTCCTGCTTAAGCTGATGGTGAGCAAAGCCAAAGAGCTGTGTGAAAGGTGCAGGTCATTGCCCTGGTGCCCTGGGTGCCAGCATGCTGTGCACAGTCTCAGCACGTGCAGAGCCACAGGTACAGGCAATCCCAGTGCCTAAAATGGGACCGGGACAGACCCACGTCTGCAATCATGACTTGTGTTGGGGCTGATCATCTTTCCTCAGGATGCTGACAAAAATGGCATTATCTGGGTTTTACAGATGGGCAGAATGTGATGAAATCAAAGATAATTTTAAAGAAAACAGAAATAACTGAAGTACGTGGACTGACTTCATTCAGCTGCTTGTCTCAGCTCTGTACTCCGGTACCACAAGCTTTGCTGAAAGCAAACAAAATCAGTGCCCAATGAGCCCAGACTGGAATTCCAAACAATAGCAACTCCAAATCAATCTGATTTCCTCCAGGCTTTACCTTCAGTGCAAGACCTGACTTCGCAGAATCAGGACAACACTTGAGTGATGCATGAAATGAAAATTTCCTGCCTGGTGTGTAGAATAAAAACAGCCTAAGGCGTGAGGCTGCTGCAGCATGTGGCTCACACACGGCTCACACGTGGCTCACACGCAGCCAGAGGAACGAGCCAGGCCCAGGCAGCTGCCTGCAGAAACCATCCTGTTCTGGGAAAGTTCCCGGTTATTTTTGATCTCCTTTGGGACCATTGGAGCAGCTCAGCGAATAGACTCATTTTATCATCTCATCTCCATGGAGGATGGCTCGGGGAGGTGGCTTTGGGGTGTCAGGACAGCACTCACAGACCCTGTTGTGCCTTAGTGACAGTGCTGGGGTGTGTGTGTGGGGCCGGCAGAGGAGCAGGCCAGGAACAGACAGGTCCTGGTGCGACACACGCTCCCGTGTGCAGCGTCACCTCCCCACACCATGGACATGCAAACACCCGTAGAGACTGAACCTTCTCCATCCTTCTGGCAAGGAGAAGTGAAAAGCTTTCAAGAACTTGCTTTTAGTTGAGAATCCTGGATAAAATGTATTTCTTGGCTGAAAATCCATGTGCACTCATTGTTGCCACAAATAGGGTTAAAAAATCAGCCCAAAGCATATGGATGTCCTGGTCAGCTGGAGGCCGATGGCTGCAGCGCTGTCCCGCTGGTGACAGCAGATGCTGAAGGAGCAGGTCACAGGTCAGGTGTGCAAGGAGGAGCCTTGGGCTGCACTGCCCGAGGCTGGTGAGAAGGGACACTGAGCAGGGACCCTGAGCAGGGACACTGTGAGCAGGGACACTGAGCAGGGACACTGTGAACAGGGACACTGTGAGCAGGGACACTGTGAGCAGGGACCCTGAGCAGGGGCACTGAGCAGGGACACTGAGCAGGGACACTGTGAACAGGGACACTGTGAGCAGGGACACTGAGCAGGGACACTGAGCAGGGACACTGAGCAGGGACCCTGAGCAGGGACCCTGAGCAGGGACACTGTGAGCAGGGACACTGAGCAGGGACACTGTGAGCAGGGACACTGTGAGCAGGAGGCCACTGCCCGGGGTCACAGGGCACTGCACAGGCTCTGCCAGCCCCTCTGCCGGCACCTCTGGTCTGGTGTGTGCCCAGCTCCCTCGGCCCCGCCAGCTTCTGCCCCTTCCTGTGCCACAGGAGCCAGGGGAGCAAGTCAGGGGCTGATCCAGATGTGGCACCTCTGTCTGCTGGCAGTGCCAAGCCAGCCCTGCTGAGCAGGGTGCTCAGATGGCCCCAGCTCCACTGCTGCACCTGGGGCACCCCAGCCCCTGGGGCTGGGAGAGCCCCCATGGGCACCGCTGCCCCTTGAGCAGGAAGCTCCTGCCCCATGCAGCCTCAGCCCCAAGTTTTATTATGAATTAAGAGTAAAACTCCTTCTCTGCCACAGAAAAAACTACCTCCATTTTTCAGAGAGCCTCTGTTTATATAGTTTATGGGAGAAGAGGGCTCTTAATATTTCAGTGTCATGACCATAAAATGAAAAGGTTACTGCTTGCTGCAAAGGCTTGCTTGGAACCAGCACCAATTAATTTTCAATCTGAAATATATGTCTCCTGGCCGTCTCACAACAGCCGGGAGCGGGAGGTTCCTCTTTAACACATTTGAGCCACAAACCCGGTTAAAGGATTAGCCAGCTTTTTCCATGCTGTTTTGTTCGCCCCCGTTGGGGATTCCCATTATCCTTGATAGACTGTTAGCCCTGACAGTGGGATATGACAGTGTGAGTTTTCCTCCTCCTCGCCGTGGTGGCCACAAAAGGCTGCTCGGACCTGGGCTTTCATTTCCATTCCGGGTACAGCGGCAGCATATGCTAAAGGCAGCGTTGCTGTGCTGAGCTGCTCCTGCAGAATCATCTGCAAGCTTTAATTTCTCCGTGCGCGGCAGCCCCGCAGCCGGGCAGAGCTGCCAGCCTGCCCTCCCTGCTCCGGGGGCACCGCAAGGCCTGGAGCTGAACAGAGCATTGCAAACACACGCTGGCTTGGTGGAGGGTGGATGAGCTTCTCTTTATCTTTATTTATTAATAAAAGACGGAATGCCTTGGGAAACAAAAGGTTTTAATGGCTGGTGCTTGGTATCCTTGACAACAATCCCCAAAGAATATTACATTAGGGCACCAGAGAACTTTTAAAAATAAGTAATGGAATTCCGTCTCTGTTATGCTTTTAGTAGTCATTTCGGCCATGGTGCAGCGAGGTCATAAGCTGAGCTCAGTGAAGGGAGCCAGAACACGAAATGATGCTGAGAGAACGTCTGGGAGATGAGAGGTACAGAATTACAAGCGAAAGTGCAGGCCTGCTGAGGCAATTACAGCTTAATGGGGTCATTTGGAAGGCAATTGCCAGGGGTTAATGTAGTATGGAGAGATGAGGTGAGATTGAAGTGAAATTTGGGGCTGGAAATGTGTTAAGATGAAAGATCAGAGTGCAGCAGATTCTGCAGTGCAGAAGGTTTATATCATGCAAAAAATTTGAGAAAAATGTAAAAGTAGTAGCCAGATGTTTCAAAATAAATAAATAAAACCTTAAGTAAATGCTTTTAAAAAGTGAAATAGCTGCATCAAAACAGCCTGTGCTGGGAGGGGTGGCAGTGAGCACGGCAGGGTTTGATATCACAGAAAAGGGCTGGTTTGGAGCAAAAGTTGTGTTGCATTTGCACATATGCCCAGACAATGTGGTTCCTTATTGACACAACAGAGTGCCTGATGAAACGCTGACTGCTCGCTCAGCTGCTGTGCCTTGTTTTGAAAAATCCATTGTTTTCAAACAAAACGCGAGCAACAGTCCTCTATACACATATTTTGATATATTTGCAACGGATTCATCACATTATCTTTTCAGGCATTAAAATAATACTCATAAGATGTCAAAATATTGCAGGAATGTAAGCTAGCATTCTTTGAGAGCGGGTATTTGGGTTCTGAGAAGTATGCTTAAATATTACAGGTGTTTAAATTAAAAATGTCAAGCCATGAAGGCATAATGGAAGTAATCATTTTTACACAGTTTTAAGCCCCGGTGTTGGAGAAAGCTCCGCATTCCAGACTATTGTGAGGGAGCGAGTTCATAAGCATTCAGAGGACAAAAGAGATCATTATGCTTTGTTACCTCAGCCAGTTCATTACCTTAATTGCTGAGCGTAATCCAGTCTTGGAAGAAAACTCTGGGGCTTTGAGGAGATCAGCGCTGGCACCCTGTGACACAGAAAATGGGAGCCCTTTGCTGCTCCGGGCCGCTCCGGGCCCGCTAAACCGCGATCAAAGGCTGAACTTCTCCGCGGCTCGGCCAAGTGAAAATCCCCCGGAGTGCCCGGCCGCTGAACCGTGATGGAGCCGTGGGCGGCCCGGTTCAGCACGGCTCGGCACGGCTCAGCATGGCACGGCTCGGTTCAGCACGGCTTGGCACGGTTCAGCACGGCACGGCTCGGCTCGGTTCAGCACGGCGCGGCACGGTTCAGCACGGCTCGGCTCGGTTCAGCACGGCACGGCTCGGTTCAGCACGGCACGGCTCGGTTCAGCACGGCACGGCTCGGTTCAGCACGGCGCGGCACGGATGCTTCCCTGGGCAGGGATGGCATCGCGGCAGCATGACCACCCTGCACGGCTTGGCCAGGAACGGCACAGCCAGGAACGGCAAGGCACGGCACGGCTCAGCACGGCTCAGCACGGCTCAGCTCGGCTCGGCTCAGCTCGGCTAGGCTTGGCTCAGTTCAGCACGACTCGGCACGGCACAGTTCCCTGGGCAGGGATAGCACCGCGGCCCGGCACGGCCCAGCACGGCTTGGCCCGGCATGGCACGGCACGACCCGGCATGGCACGGCACGGCCCGGTACGGCTCAGTGCGGTCCCTGGGCAGGGATAGCACCACGGCCATAGCCCCGCACGGCACGGCACAGCATGGCACAGCATGGCATGGCACGGCACGGCACAGCACGGCACGGCACGGTTCCCTGGGCAGAGATGACACCGTGGCCATAGCCCTGCACAGCTCAGCTTGGCACGGCACGGTTCCCTGGGCAGAGATGACACCGTGGCCATAGCCCCGCATGGCTCAGCTCGGCATGGCACGGTTCCCTGGGCAGAGATGGCACCACGGCCGTGGCCCGGCTCGGCACGGCACGGTTCCTGGGCAGGCGAACCCTGCCGGGCCCCAGGCGAGGAGGGGCCCCGTGGGCCGGCGCTGCGCTCCCGAGAGGAGAGCTGCCGGGGCGTTGCTGGGGAAGATCAGATTTATTGTCGATACACTAGAGCAGGGTTTTTAGGTTTTACCCGTTTCTCTCTGTGCGTGCGCTTTGTATCTGGTTATCCAAGCTGATGATATGGGCATTCCCCCCCGTACAGTTGCATATATTAAGGCCTTTAAGAAATATAGTAAAACAAAAAATATGACCTTTAAAAGCATGGTTGAGTTGCATTCATTTTATAACCATCAAAGCAACTCTTTACTGTTGTAAGGTAGAAAAATCAATGATGCAATCTTTTTCCTTTTGCCTCGTGCAATCCGTAATTGAAATGGAAAATCAAATGAACGGCTAACAGATAATTGTTTTATCAATATTCCCTGCCTGCCCTACAAGGGTCAGCCTAGAATGATCATGAGCCACGGATATGATGAGGACAAAATGTGAAATTGAACAGCAAGGAGGCAATAAATCAACCTTGACAAGAAAGAGTGACCAGCATGTAGCTCTTGTAGGCAGCTTTTGGGACACTTTTTGTCTCAGGTGTCTGCACTGATTTAAAAATGTGAGAATATAATATTTGAAGCTCTACCAGTGGGTAAACAACTGCAGACTATTTCTAGGCTAAGGCATCATCAAAGCAAACATGCTGCAGCTGAAAAAATGGATATATTGGGGCACAGTGGGAAAAATCCCACAGTAAAACAACAGGGGAATAGCAGAATATTCTGGGGCTGTGGCAAGAAATTCTCCCTCTTCCTATCTGGTCTACAAAACTAAAAAAGATAGTCAATATATTAAAATGCATTTTTCAGACTGCTCTTTTGCTGCTCCATTGGGCATGAAAAACGCTTTCCATTGTATTTCTGGTATTTTGGGAGCTCCTTGATCCCGGAGCTGGAGCAGCCTGTCTC
Source organism: Taeniopygia guttata (assembly GCF_048771995.1). Classification (NCBI taxonomy): domain Eukaryota; kingdom Metazoa; phylum Chordata; class Aves; order Passeriformes; family Estrildidae; genus Taeniopygia; species Taeniopygia guttata. The sequence continues at coordinate 10,726,956 of NC_133042.1, forward strand.
CTGCTGGAGGCCCATCTGATCAGGGACATTTTGGCGCTCGTGGGCAGTGGAGGTGTCAGGGGGATGAGGACAGGTAACGCTCCTCCTCACAGGCCCCTCTGCTCAGTTTGATCCTTCAGTTCTTCCACTGAAGACTGCACAGGTTTCTGGTCTAATTCTGAAAAACCCTGATTTAAAAGAATGATGTCTGTGTGCGTTTCCTATCACACGCTGCAAGGAGCTCTGATCAAACACCCCGAGGGCTCGAGCCATCCCATCCCATCCCATCCCATCCCATCCCATCCCATCCCATCCCATCCCATCCCATCCCATCCCATCCCATCCCATCCCATCCCCAGAGGTTTAGCAGAGGCTGCTTTGGGTGTAACCTGCATCTGAAGGATGCCAGGCTGGGAAACCATGCCGAAAGCTTTATTTTTAACCTTGGCTCTCCTGTCCCGTGGTGTCCCTGGGGAGGAGGGGGTCTGGCGCTCTCGTGGTCTTGGAAACAGCAATATCAGGAACCCAGCAAAATAGGTTGCCAGCATGGAGAACATTTTTTATTTTAAGCACAGTATTTTAAACACACCATGTCCTCCTTCCCCGGGGGCAAGACTGAGAGACTTTAGAACTATTTTTTACAATTGGTTTTTCAAATTCATTTCTCATCAGGCCTTTTCCCACATCCAGTCAGGAGTGGTGCTGGCAGGCCCACAGCCCATGTCGTGGGGGGTTTGAGCCGCCGAGGGATGGATCCAGGGCAGCCTCACAGGGGCTGTCTCCTGCCCATGGAGGGGGACATCTCCAGGAAACTGCTGGGCCACGGGGGCACAGCCCCTCACCCTGCGCTGGGGTGTGTGCCATGGCACCATGGCTGGCCACCGCAGGGGCAGGGCAGGACGAGAACAGCCCTGCCCACCCCTCCGGCCACCCTGGGGACACGGGAGTCCCCTCCCGCTTGCATCTCTGAGGTAATGAAGTGTCAGCTGCTGCCATCGCCGTCCTCCACGTCCTTGAAACCCACACGGTTTAACCAAGAGTCTCTCCAATTTGTCAGCAGTTAAAAATAGAGGGAAGGCTGCGAAGGACAGTCCCTGCTCCCCAGGAGCCGGGGCCGCGTGTGGGACTGTGACCTCTGCGCTGGGCTGGGACAGGGCACACGTCCCTGGTCCTGCTTGGCAAGAGCATTTCTGTCCTCTCTGGCCGGGGCTGCGAGGGCTGGTGCTCACAGCAGCCGGGTGAGGGGATGTGTGGGGCACACAAAATCAGCTCAGAGCGCTGCAGGCAGTGAGCCCTTCACAGCAGGTCCTGCCAGCCCCACTGTCTGCACGGCGTAAATCCAGGTGTGCAGGAGCAGGAGCCATGCCACGGAGCCTGCCAGTGCCCTAAATACATATTTACACCGTGCAGCTACTGCCTCCGGAGAAGCTGCTCGAGCTGCCAGGCTGCTAATCCACATTTAATGCTGCCGGTCTGTCAGGTGAAAACGTTCTGTGAAATGATCCCCACCACAGTATCTGCTGCCCGGGGCTGGGCAGCTCCGGGGCGATGTGTGCGAGCCTTGGCACATCTCTGCCCTGGCTGGAAGCACAGGAAAGCCCAGCCTGGCCAGGAGCATCCTCAGTCCCCAAGAGGCGCCCCTGGGGTCAGGGTGTGGGCCAGCATGGGTTAGGCTTGGGGAGGAATGGGGCTGGGCTGACTGTGGGGTCACTCTCAGCATCCTGGGCCTGTCCTTCCCACAGGTGACAGCCCCGTCACACAGCACCAAGGCCAGCCCTTGGGCTGAAGCTGTGTGCTAACAGTCCCCTGGGGCTGGGCTGGCCAGGGACTGCCTCCTCCAGCTTTGGGTTTGGAGGGAGCAGGATGGCGGCACATTTGTTTTTACTGACATTGATAAAATAATTCAGTTTCCTTCATGAATTAGATTTGGGGAATTCGAAACCTAACTCTGGTGGTGCTTCTTTCCCAGTTTATTGCATATGCTTAAATAAACATGTTGAATTAACTTTATAAGGCTTGTAAAAACTACAGATAAAACTGCTCTAGAAAATCAACATTCTAAATCATGCTAAGTCTCTTCCCATTCTGCTCATCCTCTAGCAGGGCATTGACAAAAATATGAAATTGATTTGGTTGAAGGGTGTTAAAGAGCCGACAGCCAAATGTCACAAACAATGAATGGCTGCAGTGTTGAGAAAATCAATAGGGAGGTTAAAGCTGGGCTTGTGAAAGACTTGGCAGACTGCTCTGTTCCAGGAAGATATCTGTCTTCTGGCCTTGGTTGCATGATCAAAAGGAAAACTTGATAGGTTTAATGAAGGGAGATACTGTAAAACTGACAACAGAAATATAGACACTGTGGTAAACTGCAGTGCACATCAGCGAGTGGGGCTATTAGATACATTTTTCAGTCTGAAAAAATATTTATAGGTAAAGATGTCAAAAAAATATTAGTGCATTCCTCCATTTTTCCCCTCTTGTTCCCAACCACAGCCCTGTTTGCTGGTGCAAACAAAGCTTTGGCTCTGGGTTTAATTGTACAACATGATGGCAAACGTATAGGGCAAAATAATTAGCATGATAATTAGCAAATCGTAATGTTTTCAAATAATTGCGTGATGAGATTGCAGAGCCAAAGTGAGATTGGAATCTCTTCTTTACTTGGAGATGGTATTTCAGCAAATCATGAAGTGAAAACAAGCGCCTGCTCTATCAATTAAAGGTGAGGCCATGAGACACCAACTCTCCATCGTCCACCCCACGCCTTTCACACTCTCACTCTGCTCTTGGTAAATACACAGCTGGCCTTAAAATCAGTTTTGGGACTATTAGACCTGCAAATATAAATGAGGATTAAAAAAGGTTAATAATGTTAGATTCATTTTGGTTCTGAGATCAGCTTGTAGACAGAATTTGCCCTGCTTTACACCTGACGCATTAGCAACACTCTTATGTAGCGTATCACATCATTAGAGAAAAACATTGTGTCAGGGCTGAGTTATTCCTTCCCACGTGTTTGTTTTCCAAACACTGCATCGCACTTAAGCCTAAACTGTGTAGCAGTATTTGAAATAACGTGGCCCCTTTGCAGTGTGTATTTCCCAGCCCAGTGTTAGGCCTGAAGGTTCCCTTCCCCAGCCCACTGATCTGGGCTCAGTGTCGCCTCTCAGTTCTGGGTATCCTGTCTCTCCTGTCTATCGAAGCTCCCTCTGTTTTTTCTTTTTTTTTCCTAGAAAAATGAACTCATTAGTTTAAAACTCCCAAATGCCACATTCAGCTCAAACAGCGAAGATGATAACCTGTAAAAAAGAGGAGAAAAGAGAGAAGGAGGCTGGCAGGTTTTCTGCAAGTGGACGCTGTAATAAAAATGCCCCCTACTTTGTCGGGATGGGGTTTGGAGGGCTGCTGCCATATGTTACTTTCCTTTTTAGCTGGGATTATGCCATCATTATTGCTGATAAAAGCTGTTTACTGCCTTGGCAGAGGAGTGATGCTTGGCGCAGTTTGGGAGCCGCCATTCAGTTTACAGAGAAGTGCATTTAGTGCCAGATGCTGGGATCCAGGGGCTTTGTTATCTTTTCCCATTATTGGGATCATCCATTGTGTGGTTTTTTTTCTCCTTTTAACTTAGCTCTGGCTTTGTTGTTTGTGTTTTGGATTCACTGACTCTCAGGCAGGTTGACCCTGCAGGTTTTAGCTCACCAGGCAGAGCTGGGTGCAGCCAGCAGCTCGCAGGGACCTTGTCTCTTCCTGGCACTGCTGCAGGACGTGATGGGTTTTGGTGCCCTAGCACCCGATGGTGGGTGCCCAGTCCTGGAAAAGGTGATGGTGGCTGTGGGGAAACCTGGGTGAGGAGCATCCCTGCGTGGGAGTCAGCATGAGTGTTCCTAGAAACCTCAGTGCCCGGGGTCTGGCACAACCATGGGGCTGCAGCGAAGCAAGAGATGCAGAAAATGTCTAACTGAAGAGAACATCATATTTCAGTGTGAAGGTGGCATTGATTCATATGTAAATTCTCTGAGTGAGGACTAACAGAGCTGTTGGCCAGGCAGCAGTGCTGTTGGTGCCAGACTTTCCCTTAAAAACAGTTGTGGTGTCCATGGAGAAAGGACCATATGTGGGCTGGATTGCACTAAAAGCTGAGGGAGAAGAGGAGGTCACCATGCCAGGGTGGTGACCATGCCACCGGGTACCTGCTCTGTGGGGGAGACTGGGGCACCTCAGGGTGCTGCCCTCATGGCCACACGAGCTGCCCTGGCAGCAGCCCGGTGCCGTGGGACAGCGCAGACACCAGCTCCGTGTCCCAGAACCACTCCTGGCGTGCCTGAGGCCAACCCCCGTGGCAGCACCAGCCCCTTGGGTGAGCTGCTGCCAGCCAGGGCTCTTCCTCGGGCTCGCTGGGTGTGGGTCCCTGGGCTCGGGTGCCCCCGTGCCACTGCCCTTGCCCCCGTTCCATGCCGGGCGAGCCGGCAGAGCCGCGGTGGGGCTGTTGTGGAGCTCCCCTTCACCTCCTCTGCTCCCGTATTCTTTGGGGAAGAGGATGTGACCTTATTTCTCCTGCTAAGAGAGATGCATCTGGAACCAAATGAGGGCAGTAAAGTATAATAGAAGGCTTTACAAATGAAAGTTTTGTTTCTGCTGGTGCAATACCTTGTTTCCCCCTCTTGTATCCTGGGAAATCAGGCTGATCAATAGTTCCCATTTCATCTCAACTGCAGCCAGCATTACAACTGTATAAAATTTACAACATTGTCTGCTGTAAATTTTAATTGGAAAAGCTTCGTAGCTTCACCCTCGATCTTTGCACCTTTAAATGTATTTGATTTTAAAAAAATCAAACAAATTTACAGTGTATAACATCGTGTCACACGCTTCGTATTGACAGTGCAATAGAAGTAGCACAAACCCACCTTCCTGCTGGAAGAGAAAATGGCTGTAAAATACCTGGAAGAGGCCGGGAGCGTGATGAGGATCTGTTTGGGAGCCAACAAGGCCACGGTGCCGGGCAGGAGCCGGCGGGAGGGATCCGGTGCCGGTGCTCGTGTGGTGCCGTAGCAGAACACGCCGCTTTCAGCACAGCTTTATTTCTGTCACAGGTCAGGCTTAAAATGCTGTGTGATACAGTTATTGACTCTAATCTGGGCATAAACACAAGTCCTCAAGCACCAGCCCAATTAATAATTTGCATAATTAACACGCATATTAAATAGGGACTGGCCCTGCATCTGTATTCGCGGTGATCGGGGTAATGAGGGCTAGCGGAGCGGCGCCTCGGGCTGGCGGGAGCAGACGTGTGGCAGTAGTAATTTTTGCTTGGATTGACAACTGCTAGACAAGCAGTCCCAGCATAAAACTAAACCCCGTTTGGCAGAATTAATCGTTGACAAACTGCTCTTAAAGCTGTAACATTGTTTCTGTCAGTTGTTCGGTTTGATGTCACTGTTAGACATAATAAATCAATAGTGTCAGAATTTGGTAATGTTTATAGCTAGCAAGGTTTATTATTTCATATGACTGTCATGTACAAATCGTGGTATCATGGCTGCCTCTAAATTATCAAAGGCACAATATTGCTGGAATAGATTTCTTAAATTCCTTCTCCAATTAATCCTGTTGATTGTTAGCTGCGATGGGGCCCACTCGTGTTTTGGGAGGGGTGAGTTTTTTCTCTGGACATTTTTTAAAGACAAGTTTGAGCCATTGTACACAGCAGGATTTATTGTTGCTGTCTCCAGCCCAGGCAGCAGCTCTCTGCTTTATGGACCTCACTTCTCCTGCTCCAGTCACAGCTTCCAGGCTGTCAGTGAGGCCAGTGTGGGGTGGGCACAGCCAGAATGCCCTGATCCCAGCAGGACTGAAATCCCAGCCCCAGGAGAGAGGCCAGCCCTGGGGACAGGGGCAGGACTCCTGCTCTCACCTGGGGACGTGCAGGGACGTGCAGGTGTGTGTGTGTGTGTTTGTGTGGTCTGGAGCATAACCGACAGTGTAGAGCACCGGGGGGATTTGGTGATGCTGGAGATGCCCTCCCATGGGTCACCCCACGCCGGGGTCCCGGGAAGGACAGTCCCTCTGCCCTGCCATGCCCACATGCCGTGCACCACACACTGCCCCGCAGCTCCACGTGCTGCCAGGGTGACTCTGTGCTCGCCCTTTCCCTGCTCTCCTGGCACCTTCTCACCCCAAACACCGTGGTTTGATCCACCACGCCTCTCTGATTGTTGCACATCCCCTGGGACCCTTCCTGCACCCAAAGGGACAGGACAGTCCCTGGGCTGGCCTAAAACTGTCCCCTCACCAAGGCAGTGCATATAAATGACAACAATAAATTACTGCAGCCCCAGGGTAAAAGAAGCATCAAGTTATGACTTTTACATGAGTATTTAGTCAGCCATTCAATAAAAAATAGGTCTTCCAGTTGCACAGTACCATTTATCAGCTCCATATTTATTATTTATCATAGCTACACATGATGCAAATGTGAATTACCTCGCTGCTCCTCCAAGGAACACTTGCTTTTATAGAAATGTAAACATATATAACACAGTTTGCGAAGTCAGACACCCAGCTTTGAAAGGAAGGAGAAATTAGGGATGCAGATTATATTTTTGCTTTCATTTCTATGTGATAAATTTTCCTTCTAAAGGTCATTTCCAGGAGTAACTTTCCCTGACTTTGCTGCTCTGTGGGCAGCTCTCAGAAGGGACGTGTGGGAATGCTCGGTGCCCACTGGAGCCAGGCAGAGGGACATAGTGGGGTCACAGCTCTCCTGTGTGTGGACAAGACTCTTCTGTAGGTGTTTGCATGGCTCCTGGGAGGGCTGATCCTGATGTTATCTGTGCCCAGAGATCCTCTGGGCTCACCATATCCGTGCCTGGAGCTCTGCAGGGCTGCCCAAGGTCGGTCAACAGAGGGTGGGTGAGAGGGCTTTGTCCACTCTGGGCATTCCCACCCCAGGATCAATCCTCTCACCAGGTGGCAATCATTCATAGGCAGGAAATACCTGCAGTCATTAAAATTCCTCCCACATTTATTCCAGCTCTGGTAGTCTATAAAGTGATTTCAATTCCAAAAGAGGGATTTGAAGATTTCTTCACTGCTCCATGTTTCTAGAGTTTCTGGGGTCCTACAGGGAATTTCAGGCATAGAAGTATTTAACTTACATGAATCGCCTTTCAGTTTCAAAATTCTTTTTACATCTGGGAGCCCCTTCCCAGTGCAGGACTGAGGGGCAGGGACAGGCCAGGGACTGTGCCAGGTGTGACAGGGGGCTGGGACACAGCGGTGACAAGGGGCTGGGACACAAGTGTGGCACAGCGGCCAGAGCAGCGGCACAGCTGGGCAGGACACCGTGGCCTTGTGTGGGCACCAGGACGGGCTGAGCTGGGCCCGTGGGTGCTCCTGCCCTGTGGGTCACTCTTGCCCCTCACCATGGGAATGGCATCTGGAGCTGGAGTGCTGCTCTCCCAGACACGGCTGTGACCCCAGGGGCAGGCAGGAGAGCTTTGCTTCTTTGTTTGCACCAAGAGATCCAGAGTGTCCTGGAGAAAGTGTAAGGACAGGAATTAGTTGCTGAAGAGCTGAAGTCGGTACAGAGCTGACGGGTTCCAGGTCCCAGCCCTGGGGCACGGCGGGGTCTGTGCCTCTGCCCAGGCTCTGTCTGCCGGAGCTCAGGGGTGGCACTGCGGGCAGAGCAGCCACGGACGGGGCCGTGCACTGTCCCTCAGCGCTCTGGGCTGCCGTGGCACCTCTGGCAGCACCCCGGGCTGCGGGGCACATCTGCTCCCCGCCGCAGCCGGGGCTGCGGGCACAGCCCGGTGCCCAGCCCGGCAGCAGTGCCGGCCGCAGGGGATGCAGCAGCAGCCAGAGCAGGGCACCGAGCGGCACGGAGCGGGGACCGGGCCGCGGGGCTCGGGGGGTACCGGAGCGGCACGGAGCGGGACCGGGCCGCGGGGCTCGGGGGGTACCGGGGCGGCACGGAGCGGGGACCCTGCCCCGGGGCTCGGGGGCCGGGGAGCGCTCGGTGGGCGCTGTCCTGCCGCGGCCGCCCGGCAGCAGCGCCCTCGCAGCGATCCCCGGGGGATGCCACGCCACGGGCTGCCCCCAGAAAAGCTTTTCCGACGGGCGGCCCCGGCTCTCGGCTCCCACGGCGGGGAGAAGCAGCCGGAGCCGGGGCCGGCTGGATTTTCTGCGGGGAGGTCATTAGTTACCGCATCGAGGGCTGCACGGGAGAATAACAGCACATCAGTTAGGATGCTAATTCACTCGACTGGCAGCGAGCGCTGGGAATGACAGCTTGGAGGGGTGCGGGGGAGGGTCTGAAAATGGCAGCAGATTGGTATTTTGAAAGGGGAGGGAAGTTTTATAATGATGAATAAGAAAGATGACATTTGGTGCTCACATTTCCCGTGCGTTGGCTGTCCGCGGGAGGGTCAGTGTGCGGAACCTCCCGCAACGAGCCCGGGGCTGCCCAGCAGCTGACTGGGAGTGCACCCTTCCAGGGAACAAAAAGAAAGGCCCAGATAATTAGGGCAAGTTGAACTGCAGGAGGTAGCCAGCTTCTCGGCTGCCTTTTGTATATTCATGACCCAGCTTGATTGATGGAAGGACAGTGTTTGGTGACACTGTCATTTGCAAGTTGAAAGGTAGAGTACAGGCTGGAGCTCTGCTCAGATGTGCCTTAAAGGGTCCTACAATAAGCTCATTTGGATGCTGATGATGTTCGCATCTGCATTTCTTTGTTTCTAACTGTTTCAGGAGGACATCTGTTAATTTGTATAGATTAGCTTGGATGCTTTCATTTAAAAACATCAAATTATGGAGCAGGACTGTTTATTATAAAAGTTTCCAGGAAAGTTTAAACTGATTTGGAAACCATGCAGAGTGTAAGATTAAAAAAAAAAAAAAAAAAAGAGTATTTTTTACATTTAGATTCAGCCTCCCATGCCCAGGAATTAAGACTTGCATTTCTGTTGCAATGTTATCAAGAAGTGTTGCAGAAATATCTGTTGAATTATAAATTTCAGGATAAATGAGGCTTGCCAAATTTCATATCTGCTGAGGAGAGGAGGCCCCCTTTGCTGGACAGTGAAAGCCTTTACGTATGAAGTGGGGGAAGTGAAATGTAATTAATTCAAGAGGGGAAATGCTTTTACTGTGTAATATTTAGCCACATATTTCAAGCATAATGGTGCTTCTGTCAGAGCAGTTGCAGTTTTTGCAGGTACTGTTTTCAGAGAGACAGTGGGCTGGGAGCTGTGGGAGGTTTCAGCACGCTGCAGGTCTGGCTGCCCTCGGTGCAGCAGCTGTTGGTTGGCTCTGTGTGTGCCAGGCTGGGCAGCCTGTGGGTCCCTTCCTGATGGAGCAGCAGCCAGCTCCCGGAGCCGAGCTGAGCCCAACAGAGCCCAACAGAGCTGAACAGAGCCCTGCAGAGCCGAGCAGAACCCAACGGAGCCCAACAGAGCCCAACAGAGCCCAACAGAACCCAACAGAGCCCAGCAGAGCCCAACAGAGCCCAGCAGAGCCCAACAGAGCCCAGCAGAGCCCAGCAGAGCCCAACAGAGCCCAACAGAGCCCAGCAGAGCCCAACAGAGCCCAACAGAGCCTGACAGAGCCCAACAGAGCCCAACAGAGCCTGACAGAGCCCAACAGAGCCCAGCAGAGCCCAACAGAGCCCAGCCAGCTCCCGGCCCCCAGACCCCGCGGAGCTGGGCAGGCAGCAGGGACAGGGATGGCTCATCCCCAGGAGCTGGGCAGGCAGCAGGGACAGGGATGGCTCATCCCCACATGCAGTCCAGCCCTCGGGCCTTTGGCAGAGACCTTCCCTCATGTGCCCCATCCCTGGGCCCGGCCTGTGGCTGTAAAACCTAGGCTTACTCCAGGTATTTTCAGGAACATTAACTCACACCCAAGCAGGCTTTGATTTGCACTTCTGCTGGGTGCTGCCTGCCTACTTCCCAAGAAAGCCTTTGCCATCCTTGGCCACGTGGCCCAGAAACATGGGAATTGGGGTCAGGGCACTGCCCCAGGCTGGGGCAGACTGGCTGCAGGGGCACTCTCCTGCCCACTCCTCCCTGCGCTGTGGTGCACAGCCATGCTGGGCTCAGCCCTGCTCTGCTAAGAATCTTCCTCAACAGCGCTTGGGAATTTATGGCTATGACTCTCCTCTTTGTATTTACTCCAATTAACACATAAATCCTAATTACCCAGGTCACAGGAGCTGGTAGGCCATAAATGGAGTGGGACATGGCAGATGCCTGAGTAACAAGGTGGCCAGAGAAAGGGAAATACCAATTTAGGAGGCACCAGCAGCGAGCAGACATGTGGGACAAGGGCCACAGGCAGCCCCAGGCACTGGGATAGGCCAAGACCCACTTGTACATTTGAGAGGTCTTGCCATGGGCTGGGGGAGGGCCTGGGGCAGCCCTCGCCCCTCCCAAGCCATGTCCTGGCATGTGTCCCCCCAAACAGAAATGCCCATCACCCTGCAGGGTCAGAGGGCACCTCCCCGCTCCGTGCCCCGCAGCGCTGCGCCCTGGCACGCTCCAGGATGCTGGCAGCCATCCCAGCCCTGTGTGTGTGCCCTCCTGTTGGAGTCACAGGATGGGGATCAGCGGAGGTTCCTGGGGCAGTGACAGTGCCCAGGAGCCACGCTGGGCGAGGGGCAGCCCCGGGCAGGTCTGCCAGGGGATGGGTGCTGGCAGCCTGCTGGCTCGGGAGCACAGTGTGCTGATGCAGGGCGTTATGATCGCAGCATATGCTGGCTATTAGTGTGCCTTTTATTTAATTTTTTTTTAATACAATCCTACATCGCTGTTGGCGGTGCAGGCATAATTGCTACCTTGCCTGAATGCAGCTGAGTTTGTAGTTACTCAAGCAGGAGGTTTTTAAAACTGTGAAATAGTTTCTCTTCCTGCATGCCCCCAGATCAGGTAGAAAATGGGGAAAGAACTGCTAAATGATGTATTTAGAAAAAGCTGTTCTACAAGAGTATTTGAAACATTACAGATCTGCCAGAAGGTCCATTAACATAAATGTTTAACTCAGACACACAAACTTATGTACCGAAATGAAAATGTTTCATGCATTAATTTGCTGCAGAAGGTACTAACATAACAATTAGAGCAACATTCTGCCTGCATACACTTAAATTTCCTGGGGCAGTGTTTCAGTGGTAAAGCAAGCGTTGATGTAGGATCTCCTTGACTCCTGGTGCAACACATCCCAGCACTGCAGTTCGTTCTGTTAAATCAAATTCATAGTTTCAAACCTGGCAGTGAAGGAACTGGGAGGCTGACAGTAATGCATTGTTTTGGGGAAGGGGACCTGGTTTCGGTGTCCCTCTGGCTGCGTGTGTGGGTCAGCCAGCACCGCATGGCCATGCTGCTGACATCCCGTGTTATCTTGGTGCTCTTACAAAGAAACCTGCTGACCCTTCAGGTTGCTTTGAGTGTGGATGGAAGGCAGTTAGAGTAAAGCAGAGGAACACCCAGGGCAGGCAGATAACGCTGGGCTCATTCCACGCCGCTCCCGTTTGTTTCTGTCAGGTCCAGAACCTTTGCTGGGCTTTGGGGTTTTCCTGGCCGTGCCTGGCAGGACGTCCTGCTCTCTCAGAGGGTGTTCAGTGCTGAGTACCCAGCGTGCAAAGGCTGGCAAGGGTGGCAGGGAGTGTGGCCACGCTGCCCTTGGCTCCGTCCCACAGCTCCGCTGCGGAGCCCTCGAGGGTGCGGGAGCGCAGCGCCCAGCCTTCCTCCTCCCAGCAAACGCTTGTCCTAAACTGAGCACCGTAGAATAAAAATGGAAACATAAAAATAGCAGTTGGAAAGATAAAACAGCATTTATAGTACTAATAAAACCGTTGTGGCTTCCACAGGAAAACATGCTCTGTAACCTAATGCTTACCTGGGAAGACTGTCGAGTTTCGGAGAGTTATAGCTGTTTTTGTAAGAGAAGCACAGAGATTTGCTTCAGGGCTGAGTGATAGATTCTCCTGCCTGGAGCATCCCAGTGTGTTTATACATGGCTTGTATGGCAGCTTTCATAAGACATTTACCCCATGATTTGCGATGAGCTTATGTGTGAATAATTAATGGCAATTAATCCTTAATTACAGTAATTAGGCAAGTCACAGGAAATTAAGCTGCAGCTGGAGAAGACCATGCCTGGGAAGAGAGGATTGGGGGCTGTGTGAATGTGCCATTCACTGACAACATTACGAGGATGAGCAGCATTCAGCGGCTTTGGCATTTCTATTGGCAGCCTTGGGTAGGACAAGAACGCTCAACATTAGCAGCAATCTATAGTTGTCTACAAGAGTTTTTAGTTCAAGTGCCAAAATGTTATGTTGCATATGGTGATTATCTAAGTTTATTGGTTGCCATAATTCAAATGGGTGTAATTGTTTTTGGCTTGATGGTGACATTAGAAACTGAAGCTTTTATGTGTTCGTAGGTTCTGCTGGCACCAGCCATGGTTCAACTTCTAGAAACAATCCATCCAGGTTTGCAATTATGGAAACAGATTCTACAAATGGCTGGAAATTAACAGAGAAATTTTCAATGATTAAAAAAAAGACAACAGCAAAACTGGCAGTTTCTTAGTTGAGCAGCTAATTGCTTTATTATTAGCTGCCTTTTCCATTAAAATGAGGTTTGCACGAGGTGCAGCGTGTGCAGAGGCTGCTGTCTCGTTTGGGGAGTGGGATCAAGTAGAACAAAAATGGAAATGCTGGTGGGTAAGAGTTCGCAGGGGAAAAGCCCATCTGAGGGATCTCCTGTGCTAATCCCAGCCACGCCATTGTACTGGAAAGTGGATCTGTGCTGGAAGCCTTTTGCCCTGGGCAACCCACAGCGAGGCTGTCTGCAGCTCAAGAACTGCAGCCTTCCCCATCATTAATGTGCAAAGTTTTTAAACCTCATGATTAAACATGTTTCCGTAATTTGCTGGGTTTCCAAGTGGCAATGTTTGTGCCAGCAACAATCTGGGGCAGAGCCGTGGAGGGAAGCACACATTAGTATCAATGGAACCCACAAAAAGCAATCAGTAATTTATGAGCTTGTGGAAAAATGCCCACATGTTCTCATCAAATTATAGGGATCCTATAATTTACTCAGTGACTACAAGGTGCACGCTCCCAAACCTGCTGTGGGGTGTTAACTGAACCTCTGATTAGATTTAATCCAAACAACTAATCTGTTAAAGGGTCCTGAATAAACAGGCTATATGGCCAGAGCAGGGGGTTATTCTGGAGTTAGATGACAAGTCCTGAGGAGGTCAGTCAGTTCCACCCTGGAAATTAAAGTGGCCTGCTGCAGAGTTGGGTGTGGCTGCAGCACCCAGCCAAAATCCTGCCTGTTCTCCTCTGGCACTGCCAGCCTTGAGCGGGGGGGTGCAAGGGAGATCTCTCCTGTTTCAGAAATAAAAGCCTGGAGCCAGATGTTTGCAAGCTCTGTACTTGTTTGTAATATGGAAACATGTAAAAACTTCAGCTCTTTGCATGTGGAATCTAGATCAATTTTTAATTTACTTGTACGCATGGATGACTCATTTGAAAAAGAAAATTGTGGCATCAAAAAAAAAAGACATTTCAGGCTGCATAGGTTGCTGCATTTATCTGTTTCTCGTGCACTCTGGAGTGGAAATAAGTCACAGTATCTTAATAATGGTCTTGATTTTATAAATGATTTTTCCCCTTGAAATAAGCAATCCATTCATTTTAATATGTAGAATTGGTTTGCTAGCAGGGCGACAGTTTAAAAAGACTTCCAACTGTGACACAAGTGCAACCATATTGCTTCCTATTACTCGCTAAGGTAGTTGTTTAGAAGAGAGAATGTTCTCCCTGGAAATGTTTAAAGTGCTGTAATTTTATTTAGGATAATGAGGATTTATAACAGTTTTGCCATATGAAAACCTGCCTTTAGACAGAGTGAAATAGGCGGTTGCGGTTACGGAGCGCGAGAGCGGCGTGGGGAGGCGGCTGCGGCTGCCCGGGCAGCGAATCCGTCAGCGGGCCCAGAACATTCCCCGCCGCCGCGTGGGATAATTCATCACCAGCATGTATGGATTTCTCTGCTTTAATCGCTCTAGACGTTAATTAAAATCCTGTTTTATAGAATATTTTAATTTCGAGATTTGCCCAGCTGTACAGCCTCAGCTCTGTTGTCAGGGTTGAGCCGTCGGATAACAAATGGCTGAATTTAAGCCTAGTCAGGAATTTGGGGGGAATTCCTGGCGGAGTTGAGGGAGTTTGGCCGCGGGTGGATCGGGACTTGGCGCTGTGCTGCTGCTCAGCTCTGCTGGAAGGTCGTTCCTCTGCGTTTATTTTTGTTGTTAGGCCTTTAAAGCTTTTTCCCTCATTAAGAACGCTTCCCGTTTATTACCAGTCTCGCTTCCTGGGCAGGATCGGCGCGGGGCCGGGCACGGGTGCTGAGCAGAACAGTTAATGCCCTGCTCAGAAATAGAAAGGAGAAGGAATTGAACTGTTACAGATTTTATCAGATTTTATCTCCTCGCTGAAAATCTTAGCTCTCAAAACATTTCTAATTTCCCTTATTTGAAGGCTCAAACAGTTTCAAATTACTGCTCGTGGATTGTTCTTGACACCGAGAATGGTAAATTTGAGCTGTGGAAACGCTGGAATGCGTGGTGTGTGCTTTTCCTGAACAAGGGAATTCAACGGGTAAATTACAGTCATTTACTTGGAGTGTAATTTACTGAGAGCCTTTAGGCAAATGCAGGAGAAAGGACAGCAGGACAGGAAAAATAGCTAAAACAGGAGCTCTCCCCCTGTCTTTGCATGAAATCCACTCTGCATCCACGTGATGGGGATAATAAAAACTTTCTTATTTAAAATATGTATAATTCCTATTATTTTTTCAATTCATAAGGCAGGGATTTGTAAGTATGACAAATTGTGTGATTTTAAATCTTACTAAATTCTATACACATCTTCTTAGGCTTGTGCATTTTGGACCTCAGTATCTGCATGCAATCATCCCATATCTGAGATTGATAAAACTGTTAATTTTATGCCTAATAACAGGTCAAGCATCTGAAACTGTCATCATGCTAAGTGGAAATTGCTATTTTCATTCTATGTAAATATTCAATATTTAATCAATTTTTTTTAAAACAAAAATGTTTATCTAATGGAATCTAGAACAAAGAGATGCACTTGAGGTTTTATTTGAAATGAGACCATAGACATAAATACCAGCGTGTGCTTTTTCTTCGTTTCAATGGCAGAAATATGGCAGAGAAGCAGCCAAGGACTTTTAATCTGCAGGTCCATGGAGGTGCAGGATGATGCTGGGGAAGTGTTGTGGCCTGGCTCCTGCGAGGTGGGAATTGCAGAGCAAAGAGCTGTGAGAGGGTTTGTGCAGCACGTTGTAATCTGACACTGAAGTTGTGCCCTGCATTCCCCATGTCATAATTGATGGCTAAGGAAAAGCACATGCTATGCTAATCCTTTGTTGGAATAGCTTGTTAAATTGCGGATGCCAATTTAAAATAAACTATGGAATGCCTGTCTGTATTTGAAGGTTTGCAGTCTGCAGTTTTAAACAGTCATTTTAAAGCTGTTTTTCAACTTTATGTTGCATGCACACTGTCTGCCTGTGCACACAAGGTCAGCGTGTTCGCCGCTTTAATAGCCGACCATCAAGAACAAAATCAATGAGCTGCGTGTTTCACACCAGTATCACAAGGGATTTTCCCATTTATAGCACATTTGTGTACTGATCCTAAGTTTAAATGACAATATTGATGCCCTATTAGAGCTGTTCCGAAACGGACGTTGTGCAGCTCCTGCTCGAAGTTGTCTGAACTCCTCCTTTCCCAGACTCCCGTTCCACTTTCAGCCCAGCTGCCAAACATAAATAAGCCCAGTGCACGTCCCCGTGCTGCGGAATGGGGCTCGGCTCCCATGTCCCTGCTTGCAGGAGGGGGAATTCCTTGGCTGCAGATTTCAGATCCAGATCTTCCGTAGTTGCTGCGAGGAGGATTATGAGGCTGCGTCTAAATAATCATCGGCGTGCTGATTACAGAGAATAAAGTGGCATTATTGCTTATGGATGAGAGAAGGCAGCGCTGCCCTGGGAAGACGCAAGTGCCAGTTCTGTGGGAATTTTATGAGTCCTGGTGCGGTGTAATCAGCCGCCGCCGGCTCTGACGGAAGGATGGCTCCTGGTCTGCAGGGGAATAGATCCTGTGCTGCCGAAAGGAAATGTTACTTGTGCAGAAGAAAATGATTTAATGTTGGTAGAAGGGTTATTCATTTATAAGGGATTAAAAATGACTTCAATATAATACCTTTAATTTGTAATAATGGTCTGCGGGGCTGTTTCCTGTCTAAAATAAACCGTTTGACTGGCATGTTCGTTTGATCCATTCAGTACTATGGGATATTAGAGGGATAAAGGTATTCTTGTCAGTTATTGTATGTTCGGGTAGAGCGGTGAGGGCCTCGGTGGCAGGGTGGTGACCCTGGGCAGGGGATGCTGCTCCTGCCCGGCGTGGGGGCAGGACCGGGCACAGCTGCTGGAGCTGCTTTCATGGCAGCAAAGCAAGGAGAAGCTGAAGGCCCGGCTGTGCAGATGCCTCAGCTTGGAGGGACTGCAGGCAGGAAAAGCAGCGCGAAGGGGACCTTTCTGCTGGTGACCAGCCGTGTCCTCCTGCGGATAGAGGTGGGTGACACTGGAGCCAGCACCCAGCGGCTTGTCCTCGTGCTGTGACAGCAGCGCCCGCAGCCGGAGCCTCCTCTCACAGATCTCCTCGCAGGGTCCCTTTGGGTGGCTGCACTCGTTCTGGGCACAGATCCCGGACAAAGGGGCTGTGGCTGTGCTGCATTCAGTCCAAAGGCACATGGGAGACAGGACGTGGGCACCTGAGCTGGACTGCCCACAGAACAGCTGTGTGTCCCCTGGCAGGGCTTGGTTTGTCTGTTCACTGGGAAGTAAACAAGTGGAGAACCAGCTTGCTCACATTTGGCAGACGGGTGTCATAATTTTTTAGCACTAAATAACAGATTTCACTATTTTGATTCTTGTTTTGTGAAAGTTACAGGTTTTGGGGATGACCAGGAAATCCCCACTTTCTAGACAAAAAAGACTTCAAGGTTCCAGCCTTTACAGACACATCGAAAAGGTGACCCAGAGTCTCCAACACGGGAGCACAGATAACCAGGGTCCATATTTATTGCTGCTAAAATTCTTGTGCTTTCTGAATTAACATGATGTGGGGAGGAGGCAAGAGTCTGATGGGTATTTTTGTGAACCGTGTATTAGCAGCTGGGTACAGGGCAGCAGCATTCTCAGAAGGTCCGAATAGTGCTGGTGTGCCTGGGAGCACAAGGCAATAATGAAAGACAATGCAGAAATCCCCAAATTCCAGAAAAACATACCAAGAGGTGTGCTTTTCTGTGTAACTACAGACTTTAAATGTAGCTGAAGAATAAGCAGCAAAGCAAACAAACATATAGTGCTTGTGAATTTCCTTTTGTTCCAGATCAAAAATACAAGGCAGAGCTCTGTCTGGTAGTGAAATACAGGCAGGAGTAATCTGAATAAACATTTCTTGTGTGGCTGTTGTGGAAAAAAAGGCATGTGCTGCTTGCAAGGCTGGGTACAAAGTGCCGAGAATAGGGCCGGATCTTGCTCTCCTGCTTTAAATTCGCGTGTATTTAGTGCAGAACTGCTGTCTGGTTTACTGGGAAAGAAAAAAACCAACAGAGCCAATTTTGATTGGAACAGGCAGGATTAAAAAGCAGGATTATCCCTGCAAAGGCTATATCGGGTACGCAGCTCAGTGACCTTTTTGAGGAGCGAGCATGTGTGAGCGGAGCGGGGATAAATCCCTGAGCTGTGTGCTGCGGGCTCCCGAGCGCGGGGACGCGCACACGGCTGCTGGCCTCACCTGGCACCTGCACAGCTCCGTGTGTGCGCACGGGATTCCAGCGCTCGGCCCCAACGGCCTCTTTGTATGAATCTGTGCTTGGAAATAACGCTCCTATAGGTTCAGGTGATATAAATAATGTATGTGGAGAAGCTCATAAATGTAAGCTCGAATTTTCCTCAGTAGTTTTTGTTCTCAATCACCTTGATGAAACAATCTTGAAGGCGCTCTCCTTTCCGTGGCATTTGGAATGAGTCCCTGACAGGCTGATTTTCCACCCCTGTTGTGATGCTGCTTTCTCTAGTTAATATTCCTCTGTAAGTGTCGTACCAAAGTAAACCAAAGGAGCCCGGCTCATGACACTAAGGCTGCATTTGCATTAATTATGCAGTCAGGGCTGGTGAGAAAATGCTGTCACAGAGAGAGAGGCAGTAAATGAGAACCCTCCGAGTGCGCCTGAATGAAGAGCATTAAGTTCATTTACATGGGCGCAGGCCGCGAGGCTGGCAGGGAACAATGGCTTTGCTCTTGTCGCTCGCCGCCGTATTGTTCTGCGGCTTAATGACTCCCCGGCAGAGTGGGTGCGCTCACAAAGGCACCGCCGCGATCCCTCCGCTGCTAATAACGGCACTAATAATTAATAATATCCCGCTCCTCGGGAAGCTCACGGCGCCCCGGGACCGCTGAGGCCCTGCCCGGCGGTGGGTGCTGCCCCGAGCCCCCGGGCCGGGGAGACAGGCCTGGCTGCTGCCGGGGCCGGCACCGAGCCTTGCCCAGAGCCGGTACCGAGCCCTGCCCGGGGCCAGCAACGAGCCCTTCTGGGCCAGCACCGAGCCTTGCCCAGAGCCGGTACCGAGCCCTGCCCGGGGCCAGCAGCGAGCCCTTCTGGGCCAGCACCGAGCCCTGCCCGGGCCAGCACCGAGCCCTTCTGGGCCGGCACCGAGCCCTGCCCGGGGCCAGCAGCGAGCCCTGCCCGGGCCAGCACCGAGCCCTGCCCGGGGCCGGCACCGAGCCCTGCCCGGGGCCAGCAGCGAGCCCTGCCCGGGCCAGCACCGAGCCCTGCCCGGGGCCGGCACCGAGCCCTGCCCAGAGACACCACCCTGCCCTGCCCGGGCCAGCACCGAGCCCTGCCCGGGCCCGGCACCGAGCCCTGCCCTGAGCCACCACCCTGCCCTGCCCGGGGCCGGCACCGAGCCCTGGCCGGGGCCGGCACAGAGCCCTTCTGGGCCAGCACCGAGCCCTGCCCGGGTCAGCACCGAGCCCTGCCCAGAGCCAGCACCGAGCCCTGCCCGGGGCCGGTACCGAGCCCTTCTGGGCCAGCACCGAGCCCTGCCCAGAGCCACCACCCTGCCCTGCCCGGGGCCAGCACCGAGCCCTGCCCAGAGCCATCACCCAGCCCTGCCCGGGGCAGGCACCGAGCCTTGCCCGGGGCAGCACCGAGCCCTGCCCGGGGCAGCACCGAGCCCTGCCCGGGGCCAGCACCGAGCCCTGCCCGGAGCCATCACCCAGCCCTGCCCGGAGCCACCACCGACCCCCCAGCCCCAGCGGGGACAAGCCCGGCCGCCGCCCGGGGCTGGGGCTCCGTCATGGTGAGGCGGGTGCCAGGCCCTGCCTGAGGGACTGCAGGGCCAGGCTCTGCCAGAGAAGAGCAGGGGTCTTTCAATTTGTTTATTGACAGGGATGTTTTGTCTTTGATATTTTGTTCCCAGTGTCCAATTCTTCAGTTATGTAGCAGGATGGCTCCTCGTGGTGCACGGAGAGATGCTGGAGATGGGTCGCTTTGTTTTGCCCTCTGCCTTGCCCAGAGCGGCCGTGCCAGCAGGTGGGTGACACTGGGGGTCTCCCATTGCCAGCCCATGGTGCCAGACTCCCTTGATTAACACACAAATCAGGGATGGGAAACTGCATACATGTGAAAATATTAACTGGACATGGCACTGAGCAAACTGATGCTGAGGGTTTCATGAGAATCCCAATGCCACGTTGATCTCACCATGCTCACAGCCATCAAAAACCTCTCCAGATCCTCCTCCTGCCTCTCTGTGCATGTGGACATCATGCTTGTTGTAGAGTGAATGCAAAATGTGTGACCCAAATAGAGACAACTATCTATTCAGATGAGGAGAATTGTTAATACATATGTAAAAAATTAAAGGTGAGCACCTTGATCCTTTTATATACAAGATTAATCTTCCAACATTACATTGTGATGCAATAGTTTGGGGCAATTTTCATGAAATATGGAGGTTTCTTTTAAAGTTCAAAACTTGTTGTCATCTCTGTTTATCTTCAAGACTTCCAGACACTTTAAACTATGCTTTAAATAAGTGACTATTTTTATTCATATGCTGACAAAATTTTCCTTGGAATGATTTATATTTCAATAATAGTTTAAATTATGTTTTGCATTCCGTGCTTTGATGTCATGCAGGAAGTGTCATCACAAGATAAACTTTCACATCTGAGAGTCAATAAATTGTGCTTAGGTAGTCTAATGAAAATATTGTGAATGGCTATATGGAGTTATATCCAGTACAGCCAAGCAGCACAGATACATGTAGATATTTAACAAAGGGCTGTGTTTGATCTCACGGTGTCATTGGCTTTGACACCATGGCACGGTACCAGTTTACAGTGATACGAGTCCTATAATACTATATCATGCTTTTATCCACTAAATAAAAACCTGCCCTATGTTTTATTACAAAGTAGGTGGCCTGGAGGAAAAATATATGTATTCTTTCCTTTTGGAATAAAATATGCATTTGGGCTTCTCATTTCATCTCCAATCTGTGTTATTCCTTAAAAATGCAGAACTGCCTGAAGTCCTCTTTAATATTTAATTCAACAACTTTTTAATCTGTCATTATGCTGTGATGAAGTAAGCATCAAGTGTCGCTGAAAAAGATTAAATTATACTTGGAAATAGGAATTGAAATGATTTAGGGTTGGAGGCTGAATATTTGCTTTGCACAAGTAATAATAGTGGGAGCTTGGGTGAGGCACAGGTTTGGATCTGGCTCTAATGCCTCTGCCAATCCCCTCTCCCTGGTGGCTGCCCCTTGATTTACTCTGGCACTGCCAAACTTGATTTGATTTAAATGGAGGTAGGAAGTGGAAATTACACACTACAATACATTAATTACTCTTTGCTACTCCTTACACTGATTTTCTTTTTCTCTGTAAACACCATAAACACTGATGCAGCAACCCAATGGGCAGCTGCTCTGAGCTGCCTGATGATTTCTTGTTAGCGAGCTTACCTTAAAATGGAAAAGCAGGAATATTTGATATCTACCTCTGGAAGAATGGATGATGTGAAGCAGAGGAACATTTGTTCCTGTCCATTCATGAGGGTGTTTGTGCCAGCTTCCTCCAATTGCTTAACTTGGGCTTTCATTCTCCCTATTTTGATGTCACCTTTGGATTGTCTGCTGTGTTCTGGAGAGAAAGGGAAGAGCAATATCACATTGAAGGGCAATGCCACATGAAAGAGCGATATCACATCTCAGCTGTGAACCTTAGAGACCCAGCTCCAAAATCTGCTGTACATGGAGCCAGGCCAGCAGTGCCTGTGCTCCTGCTCTGGTCACGGTCTGTGTGTGCCAGAAGCCTCTTTGGGGTCTGGCTCTGCTGGCCATGACTCCTGTCTCTGGGAGGGCTCAGCACCCCGAGGTTCTGCAGAGGTGGTGGGAGAGGAAGGAAGCCCCGTGCTGCTTGGGCAGGGCACCTGGTGGTGCTGGGCATCTCAGCACCCTCCCACGTGACAACGAGTTCCAGCTACAAAGAATAAAGATAGTTTTGGAGTTGTGGTGCGTCTTCCAAGGAGGATTATCTTTGCAGCTCTAGGGGCACCACCTGACAGAGGAGAAGCTGTCTCCAAGCATAGCTTTTTCTTAGGTCTGGGGGAGAGGTGTGGGATTGTAGGAACACTGTGGGAGTTCCTTTAATGGCTGCCTGAATGACATGGAAGTGATGTCTGCGAGGTCTAGGCAGAGTTCAATGCACTTCACAGTCCCACACCAGAAAGGGCCCCACAGTATTTGTTTACAGTTCTGGCAAAACCTCGTTCTTCTACAGCAAGTAGTAAAAAAGCCTCCGTTCCCTCTTAGCTAATGCATTATTTATAATTATTCTCCCTTCCTTGTAGAAATGTGAGCATCTATAAATAATTGATTGCAATTATTAATTGGGGAGCATGCAGTATTTTTACAGCACTGGTGGAGTTGGGAGCGCACCGGCGGCGTGCCGGGCCCGGTCCCGCTGTGCCCGGCAGATGCCCCGAGCCCAGGAGGGTGGCCCGGGTGGAGGGGCAGGAGTGTGCCCACGGGGGGCACGGCTGGTGTCCCCGCTGCTGGCCCGGGGCTGTCACTGTGCTCTGGGCTTGTGCAAAGGTGAATTTTGTCTGACAGGGACAGAAGTTTTTTCTAGTCTGGAGAGATGTATAACCTCTGTCAGAGGAGCAGCCTGCTCTGTGCTGCTGTAGAGCCAAGCACCTTTTAACCTCTTCAGACTGTAAATTCTGAGCAGTTGATATTTGAGTGTAATTCCTCTCCAACTGGCATTATTATTTGATTGCAATGAATTACCTTTTTAAAAAAAATCTTAAGTATAAATTCACTTGACTGATCCTGCAAATTATTTATGATGTAGTGTTTTGGTCTAGGATAACCTTTTAAAATAAATCAGTTTTTCAATAATAGTTCAATGTTTGCCCACCTAATGGTGTTCCCATTAAGATCTGCATTTGTCACCAACCTGCCTTTTCTGCCTGTGCAGGAGACAAGTCACCGCCCCTAAACCCACTCTGCTTGTAGGGTAAAGTAAATGCATGTCTTTGTAGGAGAATAAATAAAAAGAGCAAGCTGAGTCAATAAGCGGGTTCAATTCCTGCCTGCAGCCATGGCGGACAGCTCATTTGGTAGATGTGGGTGTTTTGTTTACATTTATAATGCAGCTTTATTTAATGCTGACAGATATAGCTTGTGGCAAATGATAGTCAGAATGTATGAGCAGTCATAATGCTTCTGTCTTCTTATAGTGTGCTGCTGAAAATAAGCAGTTCACCTCTGTTTTTATTGAGGAAAGGATATGAGACAGCTATAGCTTCGCGAGGCTATTTATTGAGTTGTTTTACTAGCTGTGAACATGCCGCTTTATAGCAGTTGTGAAAATGGACTTTGCTAGTGTGTGGGAAAGGAAATAACATTGCAGTATACAAGGGTAGTAAAAAAACCCTCTATAAATAATTTTTCAGACTGAAGAATATTCTCATTTAAACAACTAGAGAGCCTGGTGATTTTTGCCAGCTGCCAGCTCTTCCCAGGATGGCATTGGGTTAAAATTGCTCCATCAAATGCTATTAATATTTTAATGCCAAAAAATAAAATTTGGATGAGCCGTTTTGAGCTGAGGTGTTGAAGAGCTTTGTAGGGAAGTTTGGTGTTGTTGCCGAGTTCTGTATATTCACACCCACCCACGTTTCATAGCGCAGTGTGATCCTTAGCCCTGCAGGGCTGGGAGGAAAGAGCCGTGCCTGGCACAGCTTGGGAATGCAGGTTGGGCTTGGAATTGCTCTGACTTTGTCCTCCTCGGGGGCTGCACAGGGCTCTGGGTGCTGCAGAGAGCCGCAGGTGAGGTCCCATGGGTGCTGTGGGGCTGTAGGGCACTGGGATGTGGCTCAGAGCCCAGGTGACTCCTCAGGAATGGGGTTTATCCCCAGGAATGGGGTTTGTTCCAGGGAACGGGGTTTGTCCCAGGGAATGGAGTCTGTCCCAGGGAATGGGGTTTATCCCTGGGAACGGGGTTTATCCCTGGGAACAGGTTTATCCCAGGGCACAGGTTTATCCCTGGGAACAGGTTTATCCCAGGGCACAGGTTTGTCCCAGGGAATGGGGTTTATCCCCGGGAACATGAGGGGGGCTCACAGAGCTGCTGGCCCTGCCAGCACTGGGATCCCCTGGGAGTAAGGCTGCCCTGGGGAGCCTTGGGGTGTCTGCCTTTACCTGTGCAGGTGATCACTGGCCATGCTCTGCTGCTGCCAGGCATTGAGCCCGTGGTGCTTTGAGTCTTAAACATGTAAGCTGTGGTCTTACAGATGAGGCAGGATTTCAGATCAATGCCTTTTCTGGTTTTATTCCCATGTTCAGCAGCAGCACTGAGGGGCACAAATCATTTTCATGTATGCAAAAATAATTTTGAAAATGGTATTAGTCTCAGCAGGTGAGGCCTTTTGTTTCTTCCATGTTTATGTACAAATTCCTAGGGAACAGTAAATATTAAATTGAAATAACCCTCCCTTATTATTACACAGCCAAAGATTCAATTTAATTCTCTTCAGATAAGGTTTTTCTGGACACGTATTTGCAATTGCCTGTCCTGTAAATACAGTTCAGACTAGCCAGGGGCTCCTTCCACCTGCCTTTTCTGCAGGAAAGGCAGCGTATTTCTGTGCTTTTGGATTTTTTTGGATGCAGACACCTTCTTTCTCACTCTCATTATGTTTATGGATGACAGGAGTGCAGTAAAATGTCCCCTCTCCCCCTTAACTGGACGGAGAAATGGGTTAATCTCTCCACAGAGCCATTCCTCTACTTCACCACCTGTTTCCAAATCCCAGTTGTCAAAGGAAGAAAAATTCAGAGCCGGGTGTGGGCTTGAGGACTGGGGGGATGGCAGCGCCCTGGCAGGCCCCTCGCCCAGGGGTGACATGAGGAGGGATGTGCTGTGTGTTTGCTGGGAGCTGGCAGTGTGACAGCTCTGGGAATGGCCCTGCTGCGGCTCACAGGCCATCGCCACCCCGGCTCCCACCCTGCGGAGCTGGCACAGGATGCCTTCTCCTGGGGAGCACAAGGGCACTCAACCCTGTGCTCTCCTCCTCTGATAAGATACCCTGGAGGCTATTCAGAGGTGAGACATAATCAGCCAAAATTTTACATTTTATTCTTTACACTACAGAATTAATTTCATTTTTGTGAAAATAAATATGTGGTCTAGCTCTTCTAATAAGACTATCTCCTTGGTGTTTAAGTAATAATCATTTATTGTTTAAATACAGTAGAGGCTGTAACAAAATGCTGTCAAGAGCCATCACACTCATTAACCTGCCAGCTAATTAGCCTCCTCCTGCCTGATTGCTGACAAGTTCTTCAATCTGAACCTATCACTGTTGTGTCAGCGCTGAAGCACCAAGCGAAGTGGAGGAGGGCTCCATTAGATGTTTGCGAACAAAGTCTGTGCATTAAAGGTTTGTTTTCTGCACTCCAACAAATGTTACAGCATTAATATTCTCAGCTATAATTAAATTGGCAACTCTTAATTATGGTAATTAGTGCATTAACCATGTCTTGCCTGGCGTCGCTCGCAGGCAAAGCTCAGGGATGGAAGAGGAAAGCCAAGACGCTGCCCATTTCCCAGCAGGGCTGTCATGCCAGGGGGCACAGCCTCTGCCCCAGGCTCCAGTTGTGTGTAGGGCAGAGCCGGGGAGAGGAGGAAAAGCTGGGGTGTGCTGGCACTGAACACTTGCACTAGTGCTAAGGAAACACCTATGGAAACAAATGGGTGTGAGCATCCCCGCCGGTGCCACCGGGCTGTCAGTGTTTGCTTGGGTAGAAGTGCTTTGGAAAGGCAGAGCCCGATGCTCTTCCTGCATCTCCCAGACTCTGTAGTCACTTGCCAAAATTTTCACTCCCGGAGAATTCAGGAAATGAGTTTTTTTCGGTCCCAGCTGGCTGCCTTTGAACTGAAGTTCACATGACAAAACCAACCTGTGAATCACCATAATTTGCATTAGTGCCCTGGAGTACGGAGAGCTCCAGCAGCAGCTGGCAAAGGCTGTACGTCCCTGGTGCCATGCAGGGTCACCTGAGGGACCTGCAGATGCAGCTGCTCGTTCAGAAGGTCCCCAGTTTGCATCCATTGCCTTGAGTCACTGTGCTTGGAAAAGACACAACCTGGTTTTGGTACGGGGTGTGAGGACTGGCTGCACTGGTGCCTCAGTGGACTCCCTCCACTGGTGGGAAATAGCTGCCAATATGTTTTTGAGGTCTTCAGTTCTAGTGCTCTTTGGTCAAGGCTCCTCAGGACTTTGTGGTGTGGCCTGGGTACCACAGTCTTACCTTCTGAAGAAACTGAGGCACAAGGAGAGCAAGTGGTTTGTCTGAAACCCCATGGCAATTTTGGGATAGAGCTGGGGCAGAGACCCTCAGTGCACAGTGCAGCTCACTGCCCTCCTTAGCTCTCCCCTCCTTTGTCTGGTATCCCAATATGTTTTGGAGTCCACCAGACATGAGTTTGAATAATTCTGTTCTGCTATTCTGGCCGTGCTGGGAATGTTTGGAAATCAGAGCAAGGTCAGTGCTAAATGCTAAACAGCCAGTGAGTAAAGGTCTGGTGCTCATCTGAGCTAAACTGGAGACATAAAGATAGATAAATGTGCGTGTAGCTCCCAGCACTGAGGCTAAATGGCCCCAGGGAGGCTGCAGGAAGGTCTGAGGGCCCTTGGTGCACCTGCAAATGGTGCTGCAGGTTCCTGTGCATGCAGCCATGCCAGGGCAGAGCCAGAGCTCTGCTGGAGTTGTGCCAAAGGACCCTTCCAACCAGTCCTGAACCTGTCTCCCAGCTTCTCCCCTGATTCCAGGGAGAAGGGAAGTTGTGCCTGATGTCTGTGCAAGGCAGCAGCTATTTAGGGGCAGCGATTCTTGCTACTTTCAAAGGAGGGGAAAGCGTTACCTTGATATGTGCTCTTTTTTTCCCCTAGTGCATAATAATTCCATATGTATATAGGAAAAAGGGAGATAACCCAAGGCAAATTTAATTTCAGATTGGGTTTTTGCTTAATGTATTATTCATAGTATTATTTATATCATCACTTAGACATATCCCTGGCAATAAACGGAAAACTTAACTTTAACAATATCGGGCACCTCTGTTTTGGGGGCGATGGTGGGCTGGGAGCCTTTGGCTCCTCTTCATCACATGCGAGGGTTTAATAAAGGCTGTGGGGTGGGGGAGGGTGTTTAATGAGGGGCTTGGAGGGGGGTTGTTTGGCAGCTTTTTTATTCCCCCCAACATTTTTGCTGCATGACCTGGTTTTGCATTTTTCTGCATCTATGTTCATCTAATTAGGATGTTCTAAAAAGACCTGGACCACTTATTGTACAGAACTGTAGCCTGTGGGTATTTAATAAGGAGCTTTCAGTGGTACATTTGCATCTTTTGCTCCGGGTCTGAATAGCGAATTACCTTAAAGATCATTAGAAGCGCTGCTGCATTGTTAAAACCAGGCCACGGTATTCTAATGACAGTTTAAAACTTGAGGCGTTCCCTCTGCCACGGCTCACCCCGGCATAATTGCGTGTGGCACGGGTGACCCCGGCGCGGAGGCGGCTGTGGCAGCGCGTCCCCGGGCACGCCGTGCGGGCAGGTGCGCGGCCAGCCGAGCCGAGCCCCGCACGGCGGAGAGCGGCTCCGGCAGGGAGCCTCGGCCCGTGTGCCCCGGTGTGCCCCGGTGTGCACCGCTGCCAGGGCGGGAGGGGCCGTGTGTGCCCCGGTGTGTGCCCCGGTGTGTGCCCCGGTGTGCGCCGGTGTGCACCGCTGCCAGGGCGGGAGGGGCCGTGTGCGCCCCGGTGCGCGGCCGTGGCACCGCTGCCAGGGCGGGAGGAGCCGTGCCGTGCCGGGCAGCGGAGCCGTGCCGGGCCGGGGGCAGCGGAGCCGTGCCGGGCCGGGGGCAGCGGAGCCGCTCCGTCTCCCCGTCCTCGGAGCGCTCCGGCCGCGACACCGACCGCGTGTCCCCAGCACCGGGCTGCACCGTGAGGGTGCCCCCTAAGCCCTGCACCGCGCACCCGGGCGGGTCTGGGGAGGGAACAGGAGAGGCTGAGCTCAGGGACAGCCCTGGGAGCAGCGGGGGTGGCTTGGCCGAGCCCGTGCGCAACCTTGGGCTTGGCCCCTGCGCTGCTTTGCCCAGCTCCTCCTTCCCAAATGTATTCCTCTCTCTGTCTGGCCCCTGTGGTTCGTGTTTCCTCTTTGCACAACGCATTCTGTGGAGCTGATGGACTTTGTGGCTGCCCAGATCTTAGGACAGAACTTGGAGAGGTTTCACAGAGGCTTTCACATCCCGTGTGCCAGCTGAGGGACAGCGCTGACCAGGGCTGAGCACTTCTCCTGCTCTGTGTCCCTGCCTGGGCAAGTGTCAGTGCCGTGCCCACCACTGAGCACTCCTGTGCCACGTGTGGCATTTCCCAGCTTCTGGTTATTCCTTCCTGGGTGCTCCAGGAGTCCATGCCCAGGACCTGGGGGTGTCTGTGCAATCCTTGTTGCCTTCCCTTCACCCTCCCTGAGTGCTGCCAGGTCGAATGGGGCCCGAACCAAACCCCTCTTTGTGCCAAGGGTGCTCCTTTCCCTGGGGCTGGAGTGTGTGGAGCCACACCTGAGCACTTCTTCCTGAGGAAACCAATGCTGGTGGGGCACCAGGCCCTGATGGAGTCTAATGCCGAGGAATTACCTGAAGAAATGGGGGACCTTCAGGTGAATGCACTGCTTGGGCAGGTGAATGGTTTTAGGTGGTTAAAATTGCCAGGAGTAGGCTGGTGATTTGGGGGAGAAGCTGTTTGTGCAGGGAAGAATTTCTCTTTAAAAAATTCAGTGTAACCAGCATTATTTTTTTCCTCTGGGATCCCAGACAATGAATGCACAGGCCTGTTCATTAATATCAGTTGTCTTCTGCAGGGAGTATCCAGATTTGTCGTGCCAGGTTTTAAATTTTTAATGTATTACCAGTTCTTACGCGGAAGCAGGCCTTTTCTTTGTTCTTTTTTACACTAATACTGTTTTGTATTCAGCCTCGCACTCAACTGATGCATCTCTCGGTGTCCCTTGTAAAAGCTCTCCCTTATCAGCCCTGTTAGGTCTGACAAAGTCTGTCTTTGTGAGTTCCTGCAAATGTTCGTGTCCAATTTTCTTTTCAGAAGAGCGGGGCGGGTGTTTGAACGGTAATTGCTCTATGCAAATCCGCAGCAGCTTTGGCGGCTCCGCGGTGCGGGAGCGGAGCGGAGCGGTGCGGGAGCGGTGCGGGAGCGGTGCGGGAGCGGTGCGGAGCGGGAGCGGAGCGGTGCGGGAGCGGAGCGGTGCGGGAGCGGTGCGGGAGCGGTGCGGAGCGGTGCGGGAGCGGTGCGGGAGCGGTGCGGGAGCGGTGCGGGAGCGGTGCGGAGCGGGAGCGGAGCGGTGCGGGAGCGGAGCGGTGCGGGAGCGGTGCGGGAGCGGTGCGGGAGCGGTGCGGAGCGGTGCGGGAGCGGTGCGGTCACCCCGGGCTGGAGCAGCGGTGCCCCCGCCGTGCCAGCGGTGCCTCGGGGCGGGAGGGCTCCGGGACCACTGCTCTGCAGCGCGGTTTGCCCGCAGGAACGGCGCAGGATCCCCGGCTCTGTGCTGAGAGGAGCCCCGGTTCCAGCCCGGGCTGGGCCCGGGGCTCGGTGCCCGGCGTGCCTGAACTCACCCCAGGGGCTGTGCACAGCCCTCGGGCACCTTCCGGGCTGCGCCTGGCCAGCCGAACCACACCAAGCGATTTGCATGACAGACTGTAACTCTTAAAAATCCTGCTCGTAAACATAAATAATTAATCACATTATAGTTTTTATCATGCTTTTCCTTCCTAGCAGTATTAATAAGTAGCTCATCTTCTAGCAACACCTGTTAAACCCAAAGCTGTCAGTCTTTATTTTCCCTAGAGAGCCGGGGAAAAATTTGTTATGCAATAATTTCTCTTTTACTTTATGCTGTGACTTCGATGTGTTTTGTGTTGATCTGTGTGTACACAAGCTGTGAGAATTGTCTCAGTTGTTTGCTTGCTCTGTGCACACCCTGCCCTGCCTGGAACAGCGCTGGGGCCCTGGCTGTTCTCCTCAAGGTACCATCCTACTGCAGGTCTTGGGCACAGTCACTGGGAGCCCTGAGGGGCAGTGGTGGTGGCTCAGTGTGCCCACCACGGTGCCCGGCCACACTCCTGCACCCTGACCCAGCAGCCCAGGAGCCACCAGCATTTGGAGAACCTTTATTTCCACTTGATTTCCCTCGTACAACAGACATGTGCTGTGCAGTGCCTGCTCAGAGACCCCTTGGGGACCACCCAGACAGAGGGGGTCAGTCAGGATCAGCTGCTGCCCATCCCCTCTGCTCTGGTCACTGCTCCTTTTGCCCCTGTGCCCAGGAACCCATCCTGGGGGCAGCCACGCGCTGTGCCCTCTCCAGCAGCACCAGGTCCCATTTTCCTGTGGCTCTGCTCGTGGCTGAGGTCACAGTGACTCTCTGGGTGCTTTGCAGTGGTGTGGGCTGTGAGGGCTGGGGTGGGCAGGGTGTGGGCAGCCCAGCAGTGCCTGCCAGTGGGGTCTGCAGCTGCTCCTGGGTGCTGCAGCTCCAGCTCTGAGTGCCCTGGGAGAGGATGCCTGTGCACAGCTGCACATGCATCGCTCCTGCAGCACAGGCACGGGTCACACCGTCACCTCCCTGTGCTGCCTGGGCTGCCTTTGCCCTTTTGGGGCCAGCTCTGGGGTTTGTCCTTTTGGGGTCGTGTCTGTCAGCTCGGGCACTGCCGTGTCCCCGTCGCTCCCTGTGCCTGTGGCAGTGCCAGCGCTGCCTGGGGCGTGGGGAAGGGACTGGTGGTGTCCTGCTCCATCTGCACGGGCCGT
>NC_133042.1:10762500-10780000 GCF_048771995.1 Taeniopygia guttata
ACAGAGATACTGAAATGCACGGTGCAGTTATAAGCAGATCCCAAGCAGGAGCACACTTGCATTTTGTTAACCCCTGAGGCGCTGGTGTCCCCAGGCTGCTGGGTTGGAGTCCTGCACAGCTCCAGGTGCCCACCAGAGTGGTGGTGAGGGGGTGGGCACGGCAGCCCCGGCCCCTCGCGGGGTGCTGAGTGAGGGGCCCGTGCTGGCCATGGTGGTGGCCATGGTGGTGTTTGTGGTGGTGGCCGTGGTGGTGGCCATGGCACTGGCCATGGTGGTGGCCGTGGGGCGGGCACTGCCTCGAGGCCTGTCCCCTGCAGCGCCGCTGGCGCCGGTGGCTCTGCTGGGAGTGATGTATTGTTGTGTTCTTTCCCGTCCCTGCTGCACCTTAATTCCTCCATGCATTGAAAGGTCAGTGAGCTAAACAGTAATAAACTCACAGGGTGATAGAGTGAGGGATAAAAGAGGGAAACAATGGCCACCGAGTGTGAGCTTATATGTCAAAAAATACATATATTACCACTGTATTCAAATCAAGAGTAATTTATAAAGGCAGGTGCTGGTAGGAGCAGCTTTATTGCTGGCCTATAGCAGAATGCTCCTCTGTGCTGAGGGGCCTGCGAGATGCTCTGGCTCCTTCCCAGACAACGTGGGGAGTGTTCAACCTGCAGCCAAGGGGCTGCTGCTGATGAGCCACGTGTCTCACCGGTGACAGAGTTCATCAGTTTTGCAGGCCCCTGCCCCCAGGGACACCAGACACTATTAGTTGTGCTGATCTGCTTCATATAGTTCATAAGGAAAGCTCGGAATTAACACACAGCTTAATTCTTGTTAGAATTAGTTAATCAGCTCGTGGCTTTGCCATTCCGAGGAATGATGGGTCTCACTCAGGGGCAGGATAAATGTTGTGTCCCCACACAGGCTCTGTCACCCCTTGCCTGTGGGTGTCTGTGGGCTCCTGCGCTCCGGGTGGGATGCTCTGGACGTGGGAGCAGCGTGTGGATTGAAGATGAGCACGGTGTGCCACCCCGGTGCCACCAGCCCCCGAGACACGCTGGCTGCGTGCAGAACACCTGAGTGGCTTCGTCGCTGTCCTCATGGAGCTCCCTCCTGCTGTGGCTCCGGCCCCTGGCCGGCTCCTGCAGCCCCAGTGCAGCCCCAGTGCGGCCCCAGTGCAGCCCCAGTGCGGCCCCAGTGCGGCCCCAGTGCAGCCCCAGTGCAGCCCCAGTGCAGCCCCAGTGCAGCCCCAGTGCAGCCCCAGCTCCTGCTGCTCCACCCTGCGGGCTGCTCACTCACTGAGTCGGGTGTGCAGACAAGGGCTGGGGCTCTGGAGTGTTAATCTGAGTCTAGGTGGATCATCTTGCTTTGGAGAAGCCCTCTCTCTTTGGCCTGATGATGGAAATACATGATGCAGAAATCACTGCAATTGTACCACATAATGTTGCTGCAGGTTTTGGCTAGGCATCTGCACTTGGGAGCAGAGTGGGACTGTGATGGCATAGTGGGAGGGAGATGAGTTCCATGGTGAAAGCATAAATGCAGCTGAGGAATAACAGCTGGAACAGAGCACAGTAAATATGGACTGAGAAAGGGTCCAGAAGCTAAAAGGAAAAACAACAGCAGAAATCAGCTTGAGTGGACTAAAACCAGGATGTTATTGAACATGCTGACAGCAGAGCAGAGGAGGAGAGTGACAAACAGGGGAACGAGTCCCCTAGGAAAGCACCCCTGTGCTATGGCACTGCGGGCCAGGAGCTGTGCCGAGGCAGTGGGGCCTGGCAGACGAGGGAATGAGGGGTGGGTGCAATGCTGCCTGGGCCAGGCACACCACCCCTGCTGCTGTGGGGACTCCCAGGCGTGGCACCACCTTCCTGGCTGCAGCATGGGCAGCCTGAGCCGTGCCAGGGCTGTGCCCAGCATCTGTGTGCCACCTCAGCACATGCCAGGACAATGTGTGGTATCATCAGCTTGTGCCTGTGGACCTCTGAACAGGCAACAGAAATAATTTAAAGAGATGATGAGACATTTTTATTATTCCCATGAAATTATATGGAATTACAGTTTTAAATGAAGGTGACAGGTTTAAAATGTGTATTTTAGAGCAAGATTAATGCCTTGTGCTTTCTTGAGTTGGAAAGTTGGTCAGTGAGGGGGTCATGTCCCACTGCATGTCCTCTTTGACAGTCAGTGCGGAATCCTGTGCTGACCCCTGAGTGCACGGAGCACATTGCTGGTGCCCAGGTCCATGCCTGGCAGCTGTGTGTTGCTGGCACATCTGGCACAGCCTTCAGAGGCACTGTTCCTGCTGTGTATGGGGGCAGAGAGGTCCTGTGGCACTGCCATCCCCCCGTGGCACTGCCAGACTGCATCTTATGGGGCTGGATACTGTGCTGGGGCTGTGCTGGGGCTGTGCTGGGGCTGTGCTGGGCAGGGCTGGGCAGTGCTGGGGCTGTGCTGGGGCAGGGCTGGGGCTGTGCTGGGGCTGTGCTGGGCAGGGCTGGGGCTGTGCTGGGGCTGTGCTGGGGCAGGGCTGGGGCTGTGCTGGGCTGTGCTGGGCAGTGCTGGGGCAGGGCTGGGGCTGTGCTGGGCTGTGCTGGGCAGTGCTGGGGCAGGGCTGGGGCTGTGCTGGGCTGTGCTGGGCAGGGCTGGGCAGTGCTGGGGCTGTGCTGGGCAGGGCTGGGGCTGTGCTGGGCAGGCTGGGGCAGGGCTGTGCCCGTGGCCCCCGGGCAGGCAGTGTCACAGAGGGCTCGTGGCAGGTGGGCAGTGAGTGGGCAGTGAGCGGGCAGCGGCTGGGCAGATGCAGAAGTACTGACTGTGTTTTCTCTTGTTCTCTCTTTTCTGCCCAAGGTTTGAGCATCCGAGGAGCCCAGGAGGAAGACCCTCCCGATCCTCAGCTAATGAGACTAGACAATATGCTTCTGGCAGAAGGAGTCTCAGGTCCGGAGAAAGGTGGGGGATCGGCGGCAGCAGCTGCAGCCGCAGCAGCCTCTGGAGGGTCTTCAGATAACTCTATTGAACACTCAGATTACAGAGCCAAATTGACCCAGATCAGACAAATCTATCACACAGAGCTGGAGAAATATGAACAGGTCAGACATCAGCCTCTCACTTGTTCGTGTACCTGACACTGCTCTCCTCTGCTTGCCAGTGCCCACCACTGCCCACTCTGGAACAAAACCCTTCCTCCCCTTCCCCACGCCTCAGCCCATAGAGAGCCACGGTGGGAGTCTGTCGGGCTCCAAGGAGCTGCTGGCTGGAGCCAGGACACATGTCTTGCATGCATGAGTGTTTTCTGTTGTCTGTAACTGCACAAGAGCAGCACCCAAGCCTGTGTTTCTCCCCTTTGCCCAGCGCGTTGAAGGCAGAGATGAGATGTCTGTCGCTCAGTGCCACCCTCTGCCCTGATGAGGTCCCACACCGCTGGGTCTGGCAAGCTGGGGAGCACAGGCAGACAAGGGCTGCACTGGCCATCTCAGCCCACAGGCTCCTGGAGCAGGTGGCAGGAGACTGGCACCAGGCTTGGCCACGGCAGGTCAGCTGGAGCAGCTTGGGAGAGAGTGGGCAGTGAGGCGTCAGCAGAGCACCTGGCCCAGGCTGGGCACAGGAACCAGGGAAATCCTGGTTCAGCAGATGCCAGCACAGTGTCTTTGTTCGGAGCGAAGAGCGTGCTGCAGAGACCCGTAGGTTTGTGTTCACCACCGGGACCTGGTGACCCAGCACACTGCCATGCTGGTGGCACTGGGAACGTGTGCCACATGCTGCCGAGTGCCAGCAGCACCGCGTGCGCCCGTGGCACTGCCTTGTCTGCGCTGTCTCTTTCACTGCAGTGTTCAAGTGGAGAGCAGCTAACTGAGCAAACACCTGTCAGGGTCTGTGGAAATCTGCGGCTCTCCCCTGACCCGCAGGGCCCCGGCAGTCCTGGCTGGAGCCCCGGGCCCTGCTCGCCCCCGGGCGCAGCCGCAGCGTGGGGTGGGGTGGCTGTGGCAGGAACGTGCCTCGGACGGGCACAGCACACGGCTGCAGCAGATCTGGCCAGAGAGGCGGCGGCTCGGCGCTCGCAGCCGCTTCCTGGCAAACATCCTTGGACTCTAATAAGCTTAATGACGTGGGGGAAGCAGGAGCATTTTTTGCCCTGTAGCTCCATTTACAAAGGTTTTGGCTGAAATGTCACAGCCATTCGTCCACACCACAGGAAATTTTGGAGGACGCTCAAATGCTGCTGGAGCAGGAGAGAGAGGTAGAGCTGAGGATGAGACATGCATGCTTCCCCACGGATCCTGACACCCAGCCACGTCTGCTCGACAGACATATGATGATTTCCCCAGCCTGGCAGCAAACTGTCTCCTGCTGGTTTGTCTCACTGCAGTGCCCGAGAGGCAGCCAGGGCTTGGCATCTCAGCCCCTGGCGCCACAGGTTCTGGGAGGCAGGAGCCCTCCTGCAGCAGGGAGCCCGTGCCAGGCACCTGCCCGCACGGCAGAGCCGCTCCTGCCACCCTGCCTGCGCGGGCACTCCCGCCGTCCCACGGCAGCAGGAGCCAGAGCGCCTTCCCAGAGACGCTTTCCAGGCAGAGTTTGATCCTGATATTTGTTGCCAGTCAGGGGAATGCACTCAGGAAAAAAAAAAAAAAGGAAAGAGAAATGGAAAGTGTGTCACGCCATCACCCAGCGCTCCCTCGCCGGGCGCCGGGAGAAATGGCCACGCACAGGCAGCGCCTTCCATAATTTACAGCTCCTATAACAGAGATGACATATTGAAAGCTATCTGCTGTAATTACACTGAAATACATTTTTTGCTGTAGGCAAAAGTACTGTAAGGGTCCCAGGCCTCCTGGAGCAGCTGGGAACCCACTTCCCAAGTTCACAGATGTCTCCTGAATTCACCCCGAATTGGGGTGAGGTGTGGCAGCTCAGAAGCCGCCACCAGCCTCACCAAGCACTGGCTGCCACCCTGCCCCTCAACGTTGTTTTGGGCCATTTCCTCTCTTTTTCCTGTGCACTTGTGATGAGGCACTGAGGCAGCAGGAGCATCCCTGCTCCTACAAGGTTTCTGAGCAGGTTAACAAGGCCATCACTTATAACCTGACATTATTAATAATGTCTTGGGCACCAAGCAGAAGCCTGAAAAATAGTCCTGGAAAAGGGATCAAGTAGCTTGGACACTATAAATAAACAAGAGAAACAAGACAAAGCATCAGAGTCTTCTCAGCTTCCTCCCACTGTGCTGTGTGAGGCAGCTCTGCAGCGGGGAGGTGCTGGTGGAGATGAATTAAACCCAGGCTCTGCAAGCAGTTGTAGCCAAACCAAGTCTCATCAGGCAAGTTAAGTAAAGTCAGAGAAAGGTTTTTGCTTCTTGAAAGCAAGAAACTAATTTTTGCTTTTCAAACTCCAGTTTTTGATACTAAATCTCTTATAGAAAAGACATACCTGAAAATATTTCTAAGACAACAGTTGCCAGTTTTATTGTACTTTAAAATTGAATTCCTGGGATCTGAAAAGAAGGAGGCTTGTGGCAAACCGTGTGCCTGGAACATCCATCCAGTGCCAAATTCTTGGGTTCAGCTGTATTTTGGAACTATCAGAGCTGCTGCCTGATCTCGGGGGGAGAGCTGCTGCATTTTGGTGCCCGTGTCCCTTCCCTTCTGTGCAACATTTCCTGGCTGAGCCAAAGCTGTGTCACCGGTCCTGCCACTGCTCAGAGGGCTGGACCTGAGCTGCCGCATGCTCGGGCTGTGCCCTGATGACACAAAGGATGTGCTGGTGGGAGGTGGGGGTGAGAAATGCCCAACTCTTTCCCCCGGTGCCCAGGGAGTCCTGGCACAGCCCGGGTGGGTGCTGGGATGGGCAGCGGGCTCGGCGGTGGCGAGCGAAGGGTTCTGCACCAGGGCTCGGCAGCGCTGCCTCCAACGGGTGCTGCGAGGATGTAAATTAGCCTGTAATTTACTTTCAGTAGTGTAAAGAAAAAAAATCACTTTGCCTGAAGTGTATGCATCTTTCTTAAGGGTGTACCCAGATTTTAATTATCTAAATGTAAATACTTAACGAATTTTACTTAGAGTAATGAGCTAAAGTGCACACTACATAAATGAGATGTTCTAATTAATCATGTATGAACTACTGGTTTAAAGAAAAGCTATGTGAATTCTGCGAATGTTGGGCTATTGCCAAATTGCTAATCAGCATTTGCATTCATAGATGGCTTCACTTAATAAGTTGTGAGACGTTCAGCAAATGTTATAGGAAATTATGAGTTTTTAGATGCATAAACTTTTCACTTTTAACTCCTTCCATCACATAATCTATTGAAATGTTGGAGAATCCTTGAAAATGTGGTTGTCAGACATATTAGCTACATATTTTGCAGGCTGGCTTTAGAGGGAAGAGGGGAGCTAGCAGAATTTTTGGCAGGCTCCAGCCTGCAAAGGGAAGTCAGGAGAGCAGGATGTGTGGAGGGGGTTCCTGGTGATGGTCAGCCTGAAGTTTGTATCAGCATGCCACAGACTGGGAGTGGTAATCCAGGGCTCCCTGTGCCCTCCCTCAGCGCCGCAGCCGCACAGCGTGGCCAGGCTGGGGCACAGTGTCACTGACCCCCCGGGACAGGGACACACGGTGCCTCAGAACGGTCTCAGGTCCCTGGGTGCTGCAGGGGGCACCCAGGGCTCAGGGTATTGCCTCCCTGGCTGTGGGGTGTGCGGGGCCCCCTCACACCCTGCCCCTGCCAGCAGCTGGCACAGGGGCTGATCCGACTGCTCCTCTCTGCGGGGTCTGCCTGGGAATGGGGACAGGGATGAGCACAGCGGGAGCAGGGCCCTGGTCACTGGGCTCTCCTGGCTGCCCCAGCACAGCTGCAGGTCTCCTAGACAGGGTGGCCACACGTGGAGGGGACAGGGACCTGTGAGGGGTCCCCCAGCCCCCAGTGCTGCCTTCCCCCAACAGCTTGTGTCCTTGTGGGACAGCACAAACCCATGTCTGAGCCTCTTCTTCCTCCACAGGCATGTAATGAATTTACCACTCATGTAATGAACCTCCTCAGAGAACAGAGCCGGACACGTCCCATTTCTCCCAAGGAGATCGAAAGGATGGTGGGCATCATTCATCGAAAATTCAGCTCCATCCAGATGCAGCTCAAACAAAGCACTTGTGAAGCAGTAATGATTTTAAGATCAAGGTTCCTTGATGCCAGGTAAGGCAGAGGCAAGTGCCGCTGTCTCTTTTTGGGGGGAAGCAGTAATTTCTGGGCAGCCCAGGAGAGCCTGGTCATACTGGGAGTGGTGTCCCTTGTCACCGGGGATGGGTGGGAGAGGCTGCTCTTCCCAACAAAAGCCTTCATCCACAGCTGCTGTGGAAGGGACCCCTTGCAGAATAGGCCTTCAGAAGCAACAAAGTCTTTTCTTCAAATTTTAGTGCAAAGACTGGGCTTGTTTTCCCACCTTGGACACCCGCACCACTGTTGGAGCTCAGTGCCTGAGTGGGCTGCTCGCTCCACAGACTGCCAGGAGCAGGCAGACAGGGATTAGGAGGGGGTTTAGGCACAGTCAGAACTGTTTTGAAGCCTGATGAGGTGGGATGGCGACCCCCTGCCCCATCCCCTTCACAGAGCTCCTGTCTGCGGGGCAGGCCCTGGCAGCTGGAGGGGCCCGGCAGAGCAGCAGCAGAGCAGCAGCAGAGCCGGGCGGAACAGGGAGGAGCAGCAGGAGCCTCCCTCCTCCAGCAGCTCAGGCTTCACACCTGAAAGCTGCGAGGAGCTAAACAAGACCAAAATAATGTTATTAACAAGAAGGTCACTGGCAGGTGTGGGAAATCAGGGTAATTGCAGGCAGTTGGAGGAGATGTCTATGGAGAGCTCCAGGAACGCAAAGGTAGAGCCTGCAGATGTACGTTTTAAAGTGATTTCTTTAAAAAGGAGGAAGGTAAGTAAGGCAAAATGAGCGGAAGCATAGTAATGAGATAAACAGAGCTCCAGGGAGGCAGCCTGCCTGCTCCAGGATGCAGTGCAGTTAGCAGCACCGTGATACTCGGCAAGAGCGCGGGGATTGCGCTCGGCTGCCGGCTGGCCTGCGGCGCTGGCGGCGATTGCAGCGGCCCTGGGGGAAGGAGCTCCAAGGAAAGGCTCAACTGGAGCCCGAGAGGATGTTCTGCTAAAGGAGAGCAGCACGGAGGGATGGCACTGCAGCTGGGCAGGCACTGCCGCCGTGACCCCGCGCGGCTGCCCCCCGGCCAGGGCTGGAGGCTGCCCCCCGGCCAGGGCTGGAGGCTGCCCCACGGCCAGGGCTGGAGGCTGCCCCACGGCCAGGGCTGGAGGCTGCCGGGCCGGAGCACGTGTGGCTGCTCTCTGCAGGGCTCTGTGCTCTGTGCTCCGGCCAGGTGACACCCCCGGGCCTGTCCCACGTCCCATGTGGGCCAGAGCCTGCGCCCCGAGCAGCCCATGGCAGCCGGGGGCACAGATGGGTCTCGCTCACAAAGCCCTGAAATCCACTTGCTGCTGGAAGCCAATTAGCTCAGGGAGGCCATGCGAGGACACTCAGCACGGCTGCCCCATCCTGTTGTGCCATCCTCACCCCAGGGAGCTGTGCAGGGCCCCAGCTGACCTGTGCTGAAGGGAAGGAGGGGAAGGAGGTCTGCCAGGCTGCTGCTGGCACACATGGCTCCATGGCCAGGAGCTTTGGGCTGGGCTGTGTACCTGGCCGTGGAGGAGCCACAAGGGAGGCTGCTGGCTCAGCACCTGCCTCACCTTTTCTGCCACAGCACGTGAACGTGGCCTGTGCTCCCATGGGATGAACCCTGTGGGGAGGTGGGGTGTGAAGCCAGAGGCAGAGTCCAGAGCCCTCAGGGGCTGTGTGCAGGACGTGGTGTTGCTGCTGCTGCTCCCTCATGTGGTTTTGGGAGCCCAAAGGGATCAGGGTGCCAGGACAGCTCTGCTGTGTTGTTCTGTGCTGCAGCACAGGCTGTGAAACGAAGGCTGCTGCTCCCCATCCAACCCTGCCAGGGACCTGCTGGCACCTGGAGGAACAGTGGTGTTTTCCTTTTCTCGTTTCAGACGGAAAAGGCGTAACTTCAGTAAACAAGCCACAGAAATCTTGAACGAGTATTTTTACTCCCACCTCAGTAACCCCTACCCCAGTGAAGAAGCCAAAGAAGAGCTGGCAAAGAAATGCAGCATCACGGTATCACAGGTAAGCACCCACAGTGTGTCAGTCTCTGGTTCCCCTTGCAATGCCAGCACCTCCTCCAGGCTCTGGGAGGTGGTTCCAGTGGGGGCAAGTATGGAGCTGGGCCTGCCCAAAGCACCTCTGTCACCCTTCATATTTGTGTGTTGACCATGAAGAGGTTTGCAGGCTGATGGGATGTGGCTGAGCTCTGCAGGAAAGGCTGCCTGCCCGTGGTGGCTGGGGCTGTGCTGGGGTACAAAGGCACTGTGCACAAAGAAGAAGATAAAAATAAGAAGCAACAAGGTCTGCACCCCACTTCACATTGCACAGCAGCAAGGTTCCTGGCTGAGCCTTGCTCTGCTCTGAATTCAGTGCAACTGAGCAGGATTATCGGGAAAGGACG
This sequence comes from Taeniopygia guttata, assembly GCF_048771995.1. Classification (NCBI taxonomy): domain Eukaryota; kingdom Metazoa; phylum Chordata; class Aves; order Passeriformes; family Estrildidae; genus Taeniopygia; species Taeniopygia guttata. The sequence continues at coordinate 10,772,047 of NC_133042.1, forward strand.
GTTTATTGACAAATTTAGGATCTATATTTATAGATCCAAATTTCTTTGATTGCTCAAAGTTGTTTTTCTAAGCCAGTCAGAAATTCAGCCTCTAGCTACGCTGAAATGACACAAATGGCTTCTCTGTGGCAAAACTGCATTAGGCAGATTTGCTCCTTTTAGCACACATAACAGCTGCTAGTGTGCAGTTAATACAGCACCTCCCCAGTCAGGCCTGTGCCATCCTTGGCTGCAGCTGCTTTCCCTGTGGGCCAAAGTACCCGTTCAGCTCACACTGCTGTCCCACAGCAGTGCTCAGGCTGATGACACCATCGAGTTTTCCTCCACCAGGCAGCTCAAAAAGCAAAACACCTCTTGGCATTCCATGTGGCCTGTATGTTTGCTAGAAACCCCGGTTATTCTCACACAAATCTGGCTCGCACAGCCTGGGGAAGAGCTTGAGCCTGTGTGGCAGGGAGGTGCCCTGCAGTCTCCGAGTTCTGCAGCCCCTGCTCCTGTGTGAGGGCCGGTGTGCTGGCTCCTCCCTGCTCCCCCAGATCCCTTATCAATATTTCAGGTCCTTGAGAGGAGCGGTGCCTGCGGCGCGTGTGTTAACTATTAATGATTGCAGGCTGCACTATTGGCATTATTAGCAATGCAACCTTTAGCTTTATAATTAAGACCTGAGTTGAGATTTACTTTATAGGCCTCCATTGGATGCATGAAAAATTCAAGCACCTTATTGAAGACTTTCAAATGGAAGTCTGCCCAGCTCCTGCAAATTTGGAATTGCTTGACTTTGGCTGCACCCACAGCAGCAGCCCTGGCAGCAGTGCCCCAGGACACGTGTGTGCCTTGCTGTCCCCGTGCCTGTTCTTGGCACACAGCACACACCCCGCTCCGACTGGGAAGCGCCTGTGCTCCGTGCCAGGGGAAGGTACAGGCTGGGAGGGAGGCAGCTTCTCCCAGTCCATTTACAAATAGCTGTGGTGATGGGCAGGAAGTTTCTGGGGGGAATTCAGTGCACAGCTTGTTCCCTCTCACATTGCTCCTCCTTCGCCCTTAGCACCACACAGCACTGCAGCCCTGGGGTGGCTGCTGCTGCTCCCCCGTGCCCTCGGGCATCCCTGCGGCTGCTGGAACCAGCCTGAGAGCACAGAGTGCCAGGGCACTGTGGCCTGCAGCCTTCATCTCGCTGCTGCTCTCATCCTTGGCACGAGAAGGTTTGTGGCAATTCCTTCAGTAAGCCGTGTCCAGAAATCTTCAGCGTGCTCCAAGGCAGTCTGGTGTATGGTTAGGAGAGGCCATGCCATCAACACCAGCTTAAACAAACCAAAAGTTCAGTTTTGGTTAATGTAGTTGGGCGAGATGACATGGGAAAAAGCCCACCAGACCTGCTGAAGAGCTGTTCCCTCTGCACCCAGTGCTGAGTCCTGCCTGGCAGGGAGGGGCTCAGTGGTTCCTTGGTGTGGACAGATAAAAAGACAGATCAAGATAAGGCTGAAATAACTGTAGCAAATGAGATGGAACATTTGAGAAACCATAACGGATTGCTTCTCGTGCTAATAGATCTGATTTCTTTCTTAATTGGTTGTTTGATAAGATTTAATGTATAGAATGAAATAAAAGGCAGGCAGATGGTCCAACAACCCAGCAGTGGCAGAGAGCCTGTGACAGGAATATAGGTTTGTCTTTTTAATATTTGATACAGACATGAATTAGTTGTTTCTTGACTCCATTAGGAAGTCTGAGTGAGCGATGGGAGTAGCTGCACTGTGCCCTCCACAGCACTGCATCCAGCAGCCTCAGCCTTGCTGGGTGACATTGCCAGCCTGTCCGAGGGCAGTGCTGCCCACCCAGCCTGGCACCAGGGGTGCAGGGCCGGGCCCTTGGCACAGCTGGAACTTCGCTCTGGCAAGATGCTACAAATGACTTGGAAAAACTCGGGTAGATATGGAAAGGCTGGAAATGGGGCCATGTATCATGTAACAGGAGAGGGCATGTATGAGAGAGAGGGAGTGCCTGTGATCAGCTGGTTGCTTGAGTTCCTGATGGATCTGCTGTCACAGCCAGAGAGCATGAACACCATGGGTATTCTAATCTTTGATTTCCAAAGGCACTTCCAGAGGCTGCCTGGCAGTACTGCAGGGTTAGTTGGTATTTTGTAGGCTGAACTGGGCTGGAGGTGTCTTTCTTTTACTGAGAAGGGTGTGTTTTTTTGAGGCCATGTAGCAGATGAGCTCTGAGCAGGCACTACAGAGCAGCCCCCCACACGCTGCTCTGGTGACTGACAGCAGAGCTCAGAGGATGCAGTCCAGAACTCCGAGTGAATTGAGCAGTCAGTGAAACCCTGGCAGGAGCAGCATCACAGGGGACAAGCAGTGGCATCCGAGGAGGTGACTGAGCTGCACCTCGCTCAGGGCTTTCATGGAAGATCTCTAAGTGTGTGTATTTTCAGCCTTGACCAGGTGTCCCTTGGACCTTGCCGTGCCTGTCACCATGCCCCATTTACCTCCTGTGCTGCAAATACCCTGGAGGGCCAAAGAGCTGGAAAAAGGAATAAATAACATTAAGGGATGGCTTTCCAAACTCTGGAGCTGTTGGCTCGTCTTTGATGAAGAGGCTTTGTCCTTTCCCTGGCTGAGCCAGGCTCCTCTGTAGCCTCTCCTAACAATGATCCCAAGTGTTTCTCTCTTGTACTGTCAGTACCTTGTACACGCTGGGGGCAGATTCATGGCAGAGCATTTTCTCCCTCAAACACTTAATTAGTGAGTGTTTTGGGTCATCCTCCCCCCAGATTAAGCTGCTGACTGGAAATCCTGCTGCCATGGCACTTTACTGAGCTGCAAGGAAAATTGTCTCCCAGAATCGTTTCATTGCAGGTGGGAGATCGATGGTTTCAGTTTTGATATCGGTGTTTAAAATAATATGTAGAGAAGGTTTTTCAAGAAAAGCATAAAGACAAACTATTTATTAAGATGAACACCTCACACAATTTCATTTTTAAGAGTGTGGAAAAGGTAATTCTGGGGAAAAAAATGTCCTTAGCAGAGAACATTGTCAGCTGTAATTTAGAGCCACCCCATCAGCGCATGTTGGAGGGAGATAAACTGTATTGTCTGTTCTCCCCTGCCATGGCTGCGAGGCTGATGTTTTATACTTTTGCAGATGAGCTGCTTTCAGGGTGTCACAAACAACCACCAGTCCATCACACGGGCTGGAGAGAGGGCACAGCCAGTGCTGGGAGCGGGGCAGTGGAGTACAGCAATAACATTTTTCACTGATTCAAACAAAAGAGGGATGTGGTTGACAAGGGAATATATTTAACATTGTTTTAAAGAAAGGATGCAGGAGCTGGTTTCCAGCACCCTCTGGCCCCTGCTGCTTCTGAGTGTTTCTGTGGGCAGGTGAACAGGGAAAAACATAGATGGAGGGGCTCTTACCCCTGGACTCCATGTGGGAAGCAAGGAAAAAAGCTGCAGCATAATGAAATAGTTCTGGAGGTAAAATTCCTGGGTTTAGATCACAGACTGCAATTGTGCAACATTGATTTTTAACATTTTCTGGTTTGTACCATGTTTTAAGTGTTTTAGGTGTAGACTTGTGTGCTACAAACATGGAAACACAGTGGAAAGATTTCCATGATCCATGAATCTGTAGCTGCCTAATTCCAGCAGCGATGCTCTTGCGTCAGCGGCGTCTTTGCCGAATGAGCACTGATTTATCCCAGGAAGTCACCCACTCCAGAGGCACAAGGCAGGCCTGCCCCATCCCAAATCCCACATTAGGCATCTTGATGATTTCAGTAATAATTTATTGTCTTTTTATTTAACGTTGCAATTAACATGATAAATAAGTGCAACAGTATTGTTTGAAATGTAATATACAATTAAGCCCAATTAATTAATTGGCCTTCAATGATCAGGAGGAGAAAGATGTTCATTGTTTTTTTTATGTGAAGAGATAGTTTGTTTTAATGAAAAATGTGTTGTGAGGCAGCTCACAATGGAAACAACTTCCATGTTTAGGGTGAGCACGGGGCTGGGTGAGGAGCTGGGTCCCGGTGCTGATGGGGGAGCCCAGTGCCTGCACCCCGGTCTGCCCTGGGCCCACGGCAGTGCCAACAGCACCAGCCAGGTGAGCTGTGCTCCAGGTGGGCAGGGATCCTGAATCCTGCCTGGCACAGCCTGCTGGAGCAGTGCCCTGGCCCTGGCCTGGCCAGGTCCAGCTGCCCATGTCAGCCAAGCTCGCCCAGCTGCAGCTGCAGCCCCGGGGTGTCCCTGGTGTCCCTGGGTGTCCGTGGATGTCCCCACATGTCCCTGGGTGTCCGTGGATGTCCCCACATGTCCCTGGTGTCCCCACATGTCCCTGGTGTCCCCACGTTCCCCGGGCTGGGGCTGCCCTGCCCTGCACTGTGTGTCACAGGAGCACAAAGGGTCCCTGGGCAGAGGGGACGGGCAGGGGCAGTGGCACCCCTGGGCTGCCGTGGCTCCTGTGGCAGCCCCGGCGCCACGCTCAGTCTGAGGAAGAGTTTAACATTTCTGGATATTCATTTAGATGTGGTGTGCGGGTTAAACATAACGTACGAGCACTGCTCCTCTCATTGCTTCCAATTAAACCTTGCTTGTTAGTTTAACCTCTAGGTAATCCCATCAAACAATTGATGTCAAGGAAACACTGCCCACAGTGGCTCTGGATGAGTGGCCATTAATTTTAATTGCCTTGATATTAAAGATTAAGAAGTATTGGGACTAGCAGAATGGAAACGATCTGATGTCAAGCAAATCCACTCGTTGAGGCTTCCCCAGGCTGCTGGTGATATTAAAATTTTACTGTGAGAATTAAATAAACCTTTATTAGTGATGGCTGTTGTTTGATTGGTCCAGGGGCGTGCATAAACAGAGGGGTCTCGTGCACATCCATGGACAATATGGTTGATGTGCAGAGATTCCTCAATTATGATACTGTTAATAAAGCATAATCTGATTGTACACAATAATTATTTGCTGGGTTTCATTAATGCATTATTGCTTCTCTGACTGACAAGGTGATATTAAGTGCAATATATAGAATATGGTGGAGTATTATCAGGGGAGCAGGATGTATAAGGTTCCTTCCATATTACTGGTAAAGGCCAGAGGTTTTCCATTAATTGTGGTTAAACAAAAGCTGTGCTGCATCAAATACAGCAGGATTTGACTCCTGCCTCAGCAGGATCCTGAACTGGGTGCTGTGACAGGACACCAGTCCCTGCCACACCCTGTGGATGCCTGGTGACCGCTGGGCTGTCAGTGGTGCCTGCCCCTTTACCACTGGAGCTGTTCTTTTATTGTATCTGCCGTGCTGGCCACTGTCCATGTTCCAAACTGGGTTTGTTATTTGGGAGCTCTGTTACAGCATCTGAAGTTAAACAAAGCCCCTAAGGAAGATTGCACAAACTTCCCTGAGCAGCTCCAGGCGTGACCCCGTGTGGGTTAATAGCCGGTGCCCTGGGAGCCACCTTGGCTTCACTACAGCATCTTCAAAGGGGCATGACAAAGTGACTTTTCAACCATTATTGATTTATATGATTCCTTTCATTTTCAGCCAACCAAACACGATTCTGTGAGTGGGCTGCCAAGGTTGTTCCAGCCCAAAAATAAAGAACAATTGCTCTCACTGCCCGCTCGCCCTCAGTCAACCGGGCCTTGGTCCCCCCTGAGCAGCTTTCTGGGTCCTGCACCGGTTTTGTTGACAAATGGCCCATGGTGGTAGGGGACAATGCTGTGGTACAGCAAGCTCTGGGATACGTGCAGTCATCAGTCACTTGTTATGCCTCAGTTTGCCAGAGAGCAGCAGAGCTGGGTTAGTTCAGCTCCATGGTGACGTTTAACTGACCCGGGTTAGGGCTCAGTTACCTGGGGCAGGTACGGGTTGTATTTCTGGCATGTCAGAATGACATCTCAAAGGGATCCTGCTTTGCCCAGCCACGCCCTTTGTCCTTCATCCTTCCCACCTCTCTCCACTGCAGGTGTCCAACTGGTTTGGCAATAAGAGAATCAGGTACAAGAAGAACATCGGGAAGTTCCAGGAGGAAGCCAATCTCTATGCGGCAAAGACGGCCGTGACCGCAGCGCACGCCGTGGCCGCAGCTGTGCAGAACAACCAGACCAACTCCCCCACCACACCAAACTCTGGTACGTACCCGCTGTGGAGGGCCCCGCGGCGCCCAGCGGCTCGCTCGGGACGAGGAGGGAGCAGCTCCTGGCAGTGCCAGTCTCGGCACAGGGAGGAGTCCCGAGCCTGAGGGTGGCCAGGCTGGAGCACGAGGGCCGAGCCCTGCTGTGGTGCCCCAGCTGAACACAGCCAGGCTCCCACCCAGGCTCCCACAGCCGTGGCACAGCGGAGCGGGGCCCGTGGGATGCCCGCAGCGGTAACGCTGCCTGGCTCTGCCCTCTGGCACCTTTGCTTCTCTAGTTACTTTAAGCTTTTTCTCATTCACTGAAAAGAAAGCAAAATGGGGCCGAGGTCCAAGCCTGCTTTTGTAGAACTGTTAAATTTATTGTTAAGGTAACAACAAAATAGAGGAATTAGCATGTTCTAATTAGAGTTTAAACTCTGGATGGCTTGAAATGGAGTCGATATAAATAGAAATCTAAGGATGGAACTTTAATTTGGAGTTACTCTGTGACATGTTCTGCTACAGGGCTCACTGGTGTGCTGATGACATTTTGCAAGTCTGAGCACTGCATAAGTCAGGGAGTGTGTGAGGGGGCATTGCTTTTTGGGCTCCAGGGGCAAAGGTTGCCACAAGCACAAACACTCTTTGCAGTCAAGTTTTGCCGTGACTTATTTGTGGACAACTTTTAAAGAGGATAGAGAACCATGGTGAAAAAAATATTTAACTAAAAGCAAGTAAGAAAAAGGTTCCTTCTTTGACAGTAATAAACCACATAATTAGGAACTGCCAACAATTTCCTTTGGAAGGAGACATGAAGCACAGGCTCAAAATGAGTGTTTGGTGATGGCACCTCATGATGGACAGCTCTGATATGGAAATGTTGTACAGGCTGCTCTTCCAGAGGGAAGAGCTGCCCTGGGGTATAGGGAGCTTCCAGGCTTGCCCAGCACAGCGCTCTGGTGTGGGCCAAGAGCCGGGATGTGGTGGCCAGTGTGGGGGGCCGGTGGCCACACTCACCCCATGCCAGGGCAGCAACTTCCCCTCCACTGAGCCTTGCCTGTCCTCTCCTCTCCTGCTGCTTCTCCTTCCCCTGCCCTCAGGTGTCGGGGTTATGTTTTTGCAGCTCTCTGTTATTCAGCTACCTAACTCTTTCCTTTCCAGGTTCTTCTGGTTCTTTTAACCTCCCAAATTCTGGGGACATGTTCATGAACATGCAGAGTCTGAATGGGGATTCTTACCAGGGGTCCCAAGTCGGAGCCAATGTGCAGTCACAGGTAGGAGAAATGCCCCCAGCAGGGCCTTTCTGGCAGGGTAGGGTTTGGGCTAAAAATTCCACCTTACTCTGGCTCTATTAACTGGTCTGGGCCTCGCTGCAGAGTGGAGGCTGCTTATTTCTGGATGTGGCCGATTCTTACCCCGGCATTGAATTTCACAAATATTAAGGAAAGAATGATTTTTTCCTGATTGAAATTTTAAGCTTTGTGAATGCATTCGGCTCTGGCTTGAGCTCATGGAATGGGACTGGGTGCATCTGACTTCCATGGACACTGTAAATCCAGTGAAATTTTCTTTCTTTTTTTCCTTTCTTCCCTCCTCCCCCTGCTCTTTAAAAAAAAACCCTACTCTTCCATCTCTCTTTCATTTATTGGACAAACTTTTATTTATTAATTCATTCATCTATTTCTGTATTTACTTAAATGTCAGAACGCCTCTGACTGAGCCATTACAATACACCTCATTGCCAGCCACTGTTGCAGCCCTCTCAGAAGGGCTGGCTCCGTGGTTTCTGTGCTGTGTACACACCATCATCTCCTC
>NC_133042.1:10785000-10845000 GCF_048771995.1 Taeniopygia guttata
GGAGAGGCACATCCTGGGCAAAGGCTTCCACCTGCCAGCGCCTGCCTCCGCTGCTACTCTGGTCTGCCTGGGAGCCACAAATCAAGTGGAGGTAAAGGAAGGGGTCAGGCCTTTAGATGAGTTTAAAAACCATCATCATATTCACTCTTAATTACCATTTTTATTTAACATTAACTTTGGAGATATAGCCTCGGCTAGCAAGTCTAATGCGATTATAAAAATATTTTTCTTTATTAAAAAAACTTTTTTGGAAGGACGTATATATATAAATGCTAATTTTAAGTCTTTTTAATAAAGTAAAGGTCAATAACAGGTAATAGCCTATTTACCATATCTCAAGGAAATTGACTCACAGGAAATCAAATTAACGTTAATCACTTGCAGCAAATGGTCTTTGATAAATATAACTACTCCCTCCTTGGGTTAGTGCAGCTAGGCAGGAGGAGTTCGAGCGCTCACCAGCACCAGCCCCTGCCGGGCTCTCAGGAGCTGCTGGGCCATCACCTTCCCTTCCCTTCGGCTCTTCAAACCTTCGGGTGTTGGTTTGGGGGCTGGACAGTTCTTTGCATGATTCAATGCGCTTGTGGTTCAGCTTTTCTCAACAATTGTTTTATCAGGGTATTTTGTAAAATACCTTTGCTCTCCCACTCTCCCCCGGGCCGTGGCAACGCTGCACCCCGTGCTGTCATGCACCAGTGACCGCTGCTGCTCTGTTCACAGGGCAGGCTCACCTCCATCAGGTTTGGAATTGAACAGTGCTGCTTCTTCCACAGGTGGTGCATTCAAATGAACAAGTAAATAGCTAGACATGCACTGCAAAGCCTTTGTTAGCAGCTAACGGGAGCTGGGGCAGGTGGGGACTGTGGACTGCCGAAGACTTCTGCATGCTGAGGACAAAGCACCCAACAATTTGCATTTGCTAATGGAGCTCCCCAAGTCCACACGCTCAGTGTTCGTGCTACAGCTCAGTGGAAACGGTATTTTATATTTTAAATGTAAAGTGTGTCAGCAGAGGCGTAGTAGGCAGCGTAATGAACACTCAGACGTCCCTCATCTTGATCACATCTCTGCTGGCCACAGGCAAGGACCTGTCACACACTGAGGAGGTTCATAGGAAGGCCATCAACAACCTTTGGGCCGCCCTTGCTTGCCCCACGCCCGCTGGGCATCATTAGTTGCTGCTTTGCAGCATTAAGGCTTTGGGTCCCTTTGAATTACAAGTGCAATTTGGCTTTTCCTTACATTGGAGAGCAGCCACGTGGTTCCATGGCAAATAATAAACATCTTATCCTTGAGGCCTGATCACGCATCAGGGAGGTTTACTGCCAGCACCAGTACTAGGATCAAGCTGCTGATGGTATATTGTGTTTCACCCGGTAGCTACACCCTGAAGGGCCCTCGGAGCCTCCAGGAGCAGCGGCTCACACGAGGGGAGGAGACCCTCAGCCCTCCCACCCTGCCAGCTCAGCAGCACCATCTGATTCCCTGCACCCCGTTTGAGCTTTGGCACACAAGACCCCTGCAGCCGGAGCCCACCAGCCATGGGAGGTGCCAGCCCTCAGACCCCGTGTGGAGCACAGCAGGACCAAGCAGGATTTGCAGCAGGTCCCAGGATTTGCCATCTCCTGTGCTCAGCACTGACCTGGCTGAGGCATCCATCACTGGGACAGGAGAGACCCACACTGCTCCCCTGGGCACGGCTCGACAGCCACTTCTGGGACCAGCCCCAGCTCCGTCTGACCTGCTGTGCCGTGGGGACCGTGGGGACTGTGGGACCGTGGGGACCGTGGGCCTGTGGGACCGTGTCACCGCCGCTGCTGCTGCGGGGTGTCCTGCAGGAGGAGCCTTGGGGAGCCCTGCAGCTGGGGAGACACGGAGCCTGTGGTTTGTGAGCAGCCGTGGCAGAGCCCCAGAGCCCCCGAGAGCAGCAAACCTTCCCTGCTGGCAGCGGGGCAGGCGGTGAGCTCCTGCCGTGCCCGGCTCCCCGGGTACCTGGGCTTGGAGGCTCGAGGGGTGCTGAGCCCAGAACGGGAAGAGCTGGGGAGCCCCTGGGGCATGGCAGGATTCGTGCCCCGCGGGGCTGGGTTGCTGGGGCAGCTCTGCTGGCTTGGCACCACGAGTGTGAGGCTGAGCAGCGCCTGAGATCCTGCAGCAGTGTCCTGGCCACAGGCGAGCCGAGGGGCGATGCCATTGCCAGCCTCTGTGCCGTGCATTTCCAGTGTGATAAAAGTAACTGTGAGTAACTGAAGATGTTTCCAGTTTGTGTTAATAAAATACATCTTTTTTAAAGAATGGAATTCTTCAAAGATTGGCAAATTTTATTTTATTTCATTAGCTTTAATGTCACTGCCATATGGACTGTGAAGAAAAGTGAACCATTAGATCAGAGGGACTGAGTTATCAGTGTGACACAGAAAGCTCTGATACAATTGTTAAGGATAAGCCCTGGAGTGATTTATTGCCTGCATTGTATTAGTCACAGAGGAGTTATGATATGCTCCCCATTCCTGTATCATATTAGGATTTTATTAGTCTAATATGACATGGTAATATAATATATGATTAGAATTCCCATCCAGTGATCCTTTCCTTGGTTGCAGGGGCTGGAGAAGGTTTTGTGTGCATCAGGTGCTGGGCCTTAGTGCCCAGAGAGGATGAGGGACGCCTGGGACGGCTCAGTAGCTGAACCAGTCTCCAGGCCTTCCCAGGTGGGCCATGGGGCCCCTCACCTTCTGCGGGCACCCCCGGCCATCTGTGTGCCACCCAACTGGTTTCCCCTGAGTTACAAAGCCGCTGGCTCCTTCCTGCAGCCGGGCCAGTGGAAGGATGGAGCTGGCGTTAGGATCCTTGCTGGGCCGAGCCGCAGCTCTGGGCTGCCCCAGCAGTACCTGGGACACCGTCCCTGCCTGTGGAGGGCTGGCAGGGCTGTGCCAGGGCTGTGCCAGGGCTCCGCAGTGCCAGCAGAACCCCGGGGCTCGGGGCTCAGCCCCAGGCGCTAATTGCAGTGCCTCATCAGCCTCATCAGCGTGCCCCTGCTCCCCCTCTCCTCTCGGCCCCCTGCCCTCTGGAACCCAGCTTTGCCCCGGAATCCTGCAGGCGATTTCCTCCTGAGCGTGCCCGTGGCCGTGCCCGTGGCTGTGCCCGTGGCTGTGCCCGTGGCTGTGCCCGTGCTGTGCCCGCTCCGCCGCTCGCTGCCTCCTCCTTGCCTCCAGCAGCAGCAGCAGGAGGAAGTTCAGGCATGTCAGACACTGCTAGGTGCTAAATCCCCAAATCTATATCAAAGCCTATTTGATCATCTTCCTGTCATTGATATAATAAAAAGGATTAATTTATTGGAGACTGCCAAAACCCTCATGTGGCAACGAATTTAAGGATCGTGTTTATACAGGCTAATTAAACCCAATTACTTCCATTCCTCTCCGCAGTGCTAACGCGGGTGCTGAGAAGTGCCTAGAGCCCCTCGGTGAGCCCCTGTTTCTGGGGTGGGTGGGGACCCAGGGGTGCCCTCGATGAGAACATCTCCAGATCTTCGAGCCAGGGACCCCCGTGGGGGAACGGACCCTCTTCCTCCTCCTCCTCCTCCTCCTCCTCCTCCTTCTCCTTCTCCTTCCTTCTCCTTCTCCTCCTCCTCCTTCTCCTTCCTTCTCCTTCTCCTTCTCCTTCTCCTTCTCCTTCTCCTTCTCCTTCTCCTTCTCCTTCTCCTTCTCCTTCTCCTTCTCCTTCTCCTTCTCCTTCTCCTTCTCCTTCTCCTTCTCCTTCTCCTTCTCCTTCTCCTTCTCCTTCTCCTTCTCCTTCTCCTTCTCCTTCTCCTTCTCCTTCTCCTTCTCCTTCTCCTTCTCCTTCTCCTCCTCCTCCTCCTCCCCCCAGTCCCCCACACGCTCAGCTCGCTGGGGTGCACCTCGGGGCAGGGGAATGTGGCACAGCCATCCCCGGCCTCGGGGGAGCCTTCGGGACTGCAGGCGGGGCCACTGCCCGTGGTGGGAGATCACCTATTAACGCCTGCCATTCCTATAATAAAAGGTTGCATTTTTGTGGTAAAATTCAGCATAAAGAGCACGCGTCATTAAGTATGGAAATCCAGAATTTTATTAGCAATCTGCTAGATCTGAACTGACGCCAATTAAACAAAAAAGATATCATTTATAAAAAGGCAGAGTTCAAGTTGTATTAAATATGAAATGCAATTTTCTGCTGGTTGTGATTTATTACCATTGGTACATTGTTCAAAGAAGCATGTTATATTTCAATAGAGAAATATTGTTTATTCATTAATATTTTAAAACTTGCTTATTGCTGTGTATGACTCTCCTGCAGAATGAAACTTATGATTTAAAACATGAATTAATAAACACATTTGAAAGTGTTAGACAATATCATAACTGCTCATTTTTCATTTTACTGAGAGCATATTAAACTTTTATAATTCTGTACTATTATTTTCCAAATAAAGGTATGGGCTCTAAATTGCTAATTTCAGGTACAGATGAGAGGAAGCAATAACAGATGTTGGGAATCAGTTGCTATGTCCTGCTAATGCAGCTCAATACTTTTGTTCTCACATTATTCACAAATCTCCCGTTCAGCACCGCGGCCCCCTCAGAGAGCCTGGGGTGCCCCAAGTGCCTCTCCCGGTGGGACAGGAGGGTTCCAGGGACACCAGCCTGGAGGGAACAGTCAGGTTCCAGGCGTGCTGGGCCAGGGAGGATGGGGAGGGCTCCAGGTACGCTGGAGCCACGGGGCTGCGTCAGCTCTGAACGCCAGGAAACGTTTGATAGAGGCTGACATCCTAAATGAGGCCGAAAATATTTTATACAAAATGTGATAAAGCAGTAATGATCCCAGAGGCCTCAGGTTATCTTGGTGATTACCTGCACCCACCACTTGAATCAGCAGCATTAAGGGGTCCAGACCCGATACGCAGATCCCTCGGAACTCATTAGTCCTGAGTACTTTATACAGACTCACCTCTCAGCTGCTTGATTCAAACGAACCTTTTTTGTATCTTAAAATCTCTGCTGCCACAGCCTTGCTGTATTACCATAACAATAACCTGTATTTCAATTTTAAGAACTCATTTTTCCTCAAATAGAAAGTGCCAATCAATTGAAGGAGCAGGAGAGGCAGGCTGGAGCGCAGGCAGGGCACGCCTCGCCCTGCTGCTGCAGCCCCTTCTGTGGGGAGCTCTTTCTGCACTGCACTTTTCCCTGGCTGGCCTCTGCTCTGGCTCTGCAGCACACGCTGGGCTGAGGGGACTTGCCTCGGGACCTTGGGAGGGGATGGAGAGCCGACCTTTGGGGTGCTTCGCTGCCCCCCGGCTCCAGTCGGGCTCCGGGGCTGTGGGGAGGGGTCCGGGACACGCCAGGGCGGGGGGCTGGGGGGCCCTGGGGTCTGCGCCTCGTCTGATCGACGGTGGGGCTCGTGCCAGGCTGGCCCTCACACCTGACACTTAATGGGATTAACTATTCACCTCTGCGTTGGGCAAAGCAAATCGGCAGGACTTATTACTCCAAGCTACTCAATTAATTAAAGTTCAGTGCTTAATCAAGTTCCAGTGGTCACAGACAGGGCACAGGGATTTCTCTCTCCTGAGCACCGTGCTCAGAGCTTACACGAAGCAGTGCACAGTGCCTGGCACTCCCTGTGTCATTCCTCCTCAAACTGGCCCCACTGGTCCCCACTTGTCCCCACTGGTCCAGGGCGGCCGCCTGGGAGCTGGCTCCTCTCGGGGGGCTCTGTGGTGGGCTCCAGGCTGGGGGCTTAGTCCTGCCACATCTGGGGCAGCGCTGGGAGGGCTGGAGGTGTTTCTGGGCCTTGTGGGGTGCAGGGGCTGGGAAGTGTCTGTGCCACCCCCGAGAGCCCCCAGCGAGCTCAGGTCCTCCCTGGAGGGGGCACAGAGAAAGCTTCACCTGGAAACACATTTCCTCCCTCCTTGGCTGGACAAAGAGCCGCAGCAAAAGCTGCTCTGGGCACAGAGGGGATGTGTGTGGGACAGGAAGGCTGGGCACCACAGGAGCTGAGCTGGTGGGCCCAGGAAGGGACACAGCATGGAACTGCAGGCACCCAGCAGAACAATGCCTTTCCATTGCCTGCCCATGTGCTTCAGAGACTCTCCAGCCCATCCATAACTGGGAAGGAGATGCTGTCCAGCTACATGGGCAGCAGATTCAATTAGGTTTCTCTCTCCCAGAACGTGGCACGAGAAGCAATCTCTCTTTTTTGAAGAATGTAATAACAGAGTGCAATGGAAATGCATCGAAGAGACTCCAAGAACAGGATCCCTGCCTTAAATCTTGAAAGCAGTCAAGAAAAATATGTTGTTTACCTGAATTTGTTTTTCATAAGGTCTCCCAGAGGATTAATAAACTAACCTTTCGTCTGTGAACACCTGGTCCTACACGCCATCAATAACCCTCTGCACCCTCGCATCAGTGCGTGCCAGAGGCAGAGGAGGATTGCAGGAGCCTCCACAGAGCCACCAAAACGCCGGTGACAGAGAGGCCACCGGGACTCTGCCGGTGCCCAGGGCCCTCTGGCTGCCCACACGTGGAGCTGGATGGGGCCGTGATCCCCGGTGTGCCCAGAACGTCAGGCTGGGCTCTCTGCAGGACCCAGCCGTGGTGGGGAGGCCCTGGCAGGGCCCTGCGGGACCCCGGGGTGGGAAGGGGCCCGGGGGTCCTGCCAGCAGCACCTCCCCCAAGCGGGTCCCGGCTCGAGCCCGGCATCCCTTAATTGATTGATCGGCTCGGACTGTCAGCGCTTACACAGATAATTCAATTTATAAAATCCTATTAAGTAGTGAAAGATTTTTTGATTGTAGAATTGTTTCCTATGTTATGCAAGTCATTTTGGTTCCTCTCACTGGGAAATCCGCTTGCCATTTGTGAGAGGTGGTGATGGAGCCCTTCCCCTCCGCTGGCTGGTGCTCAGGTGCTCCGAGGGTGGCTGAGCACGGGGCAGAGGCAGCTGGGGGAAAGGAGACACCCCAGGCTGCTGGCCTGCCAGTGTCCCAAAGCATCCTGTGGTGTCCTGGTGTCCCCAAACATCCCAGTGTCCTCTGGTGTCCCAGTGTCCCAAAACATCCTGTGGTGTCCTGGCGTCTCCAGACATCCCAGTGTCCTATGGTGTCCCAGTGTCCCATGGCATCCCAGTGCCCCGCAGTGCCCTGATATGTGGGATCATCCCTGCAGCTTTCCTGCAGCTCCCATCCTGGGCACAGGCAGGGTCTGGCAGCAGCTTCCCCTGGCAGCCCAAACCCTCCCTCTGCCCCCGTGTTCCCGTGCCAGAGCAGCACCTGGAGCCGGTGGCTGCCTTGGGGGTGCTCTGGGGGTACCCTGTGCCCCCACCCTGGTGACCCCAGACCCGGCTCAGGCAGGAGGACCTGGGGCTGCCTCGTGGCAGCTGAAGTTTGGTTCCCATTTTCAGCTCTTTGTTTCCATCCCCCACCCCCACCCTGATGCAAACTCCCCTCTCCGGTTTGTTTCCATAGAAATCCTCAGCTGTAAATCCTTAAGTAACTTTTTTTTTTATTTATAGTGTGCTATTAATGTCCTTTCAGGCCGAGGACTCCAGGAAATGAAATAATAGAAAAGGCACCACTTTGAAATGCATCCAGGCATTTATTGTTAGTAAGTGAAAAAGTAACATGAGCATTTAAAGAAAATATTGGCAGATAAATTGGGTTTTAAAGAAAATATAATTGGATATAATTTCTGCTTCATTCAGTTAAATATTTATTGTTTTATTTACTTATTTTCTTTTATTTATAATAAGAACCTTAAGCTGAAATTTAATTTTCTCAATATAAATATATGTTTTCATAGAAAATTTGGCATTTAAAAATGTTATCTCAGACAGTAATGGCTTTGATAAAAGCATGCGGCTTGTGCAAGGGCTTGGTTTAGACATTTCCAACCTCAGTAAATATGAAGTAGTCTCTATAATCATAATTATCATAACAATTACTATTATTCTAATTAATGGGTAAGCCTAATGGCAATGCATCCACATGGAAAATCAGTGCTTGCTGCGTATTTAAGTTCTTCCCACAGTTTTTGCTGAGATCTGCAGAATTTGAGCTCCTCAGAGGAGCCCTGCCCTGGGCGGGGGCAGCTGAGTTCCAGCCCCGCTGGGCTGAGGATGGAGCCTTTCCCTGCTGGGGTGGGCACAGGGGGCTGGTGCTGGCAGCAGACAGACGGACGGACAGACAGATGGACAGACAGACGGACGGACAGAGGGATGGGACTGGCAGCACCATCCCAGGCAGGCGCTTTTCACTGATCGTGGTGGAGAGGGTCCGTGGAGGAGCGCCAGGACAGGTCACGGAGGCTGCAGTGCCACTGTGCCAGCGGGACTTGCCCCGGGTGTCCCCCGGTGTCACCTGCCCGCCCTGCCCCTGCCCCTGCCCCTGCCCGAGGCAGCTCCTGGCCCGTGCCAGGCTCCAGGGCAGCTGAGCTGCAGCCAGGCTCGGGGGCAGCGGTGCCTGAGCCGCATGCCCGCCCCACAGCAGAGCTGTTCCACTGCAATGGGTTCTCCAAGTGCTCCTCTGTCCCGCTGATGGGCTCCCCTGGGACAGCAGCCTGGTACCCACTGGAGCTGCCACCCTCCACCGCTGCTCCCGGGACGGCCTCTCCAGTGCCAGGAGGGATTGCTGGGGCTCCCAAAAGTGGGAGGGAGAGCTCGAGCCCCTTCCCTGCCCTCCTGACCCCTCTGAAGGGACAACCAGGCCTGTGCCAGTGGGGATGACCTTCTGCAGGTCTCCCCAGAGGAGCACTCGGTCACAAGGACAGAGAACAGCCCAGCTTGTCACAGGGATGCAGCTAAACCACCTGCAGATGGAAATGGTGTTTGGATTCAAAGCAGTGCTAGAGAGGTGAAAGGCTCTGGGCTTCATTACCAGCCCCTGGAGTCACCCTGTCCCCCTGAAATATGTCACGCACACTTCAAACCTTTCCATTTTTATGGGCAGGTTTAACTGCGGCGCAGAGCAGCTTATATCAACAGTGAAAAAATGTCCGGCAAGAAAAGGCCTGAAATGGTAAATATTTAACAGGTCCTTTCTGTCCTCTCCCTCTATGTATTAAAATAATTAGTTTAACAAAGAGGACTCTGTTCCCCTGTGTCTGAGCACGCCGTGTCTGGTGCAGCAGCGCAGCTGTAATTCAGTGCCGGCTCTGCTGGCATTTACACTGCTGCTCCACGCCGCTCTCCTGTTCATAGTGTCAGCAGAGCATCTTGATTGAATTACAGCTCTGGATTCGGTTAGGAGCCGGGGATTATTCCAGATGTAGTTGAGTTGTGGGTATCTGTCTGTGCTTATTTGGGGAGATAGACCCTCAGGAAAATCAGGAAAGCAGATGTGGGCCAGCACCGCTGGCCCCGGAGCCGCGTGGGATGGACGCAGCCCTGGGCTCCCGGCCCTGCCTTCATGGTGCCCAGCGCCCACACCTCGGGCACAGGGTCCCCTCTGGTCCCTCCCGTTGTGAGAAGCGAGAGGAAATCCCGTCCTGCAGCGCTGTGGGCACATGTCACCAGAGATGGTCGCTGGGGAAGAGACACATCAGCTCAGCTCATCCCTGAATGGCCGTGGAGCTCCGAGCAGCCTCTGGCAAACAGGATGGGAGGGATGAGGCTCTGGGGTGTGCCACAGGAGGGGAGGTGGTGCCGGCCCTGGGCACAGGAGGGCACGGCTCTCGGTGCCCACGGCCGAAGGGCAGCGGAGTTCCCCGTGTCCGGCAGGTCCCTCCGGCTGCTTGGGCTGCCGGGCCCGGCCCTTGGGCCCCTGGGCCTTTGGGCACGGCAGTTTTTGGGAAGTGCCGTCCCCAGGCCTTCGCCGCCCGGGAATTGGGACCAGCACATGCCCAGGGATGTCCCACGGGCGCTGGCACCGCATCCTGCCTTTGTCCGCAGCCCCGGGCAGCGAGGGCCTCCCCTAATTTGTCTTGTTAATCAGAGACAGCACACTGATCAGTCATGGTGAGAGCTGGAATAATTGCAGGCTCAAAATAGCACCGATTTAAATCTTTCAGATGATAATCTCTTGCTTAGCAGCGGGAGAGGGTTCCTGGCAAGCCTTTTCCTGGGAATGCCATGCAGGAGGAGAGGGCAGGGGATGAGGCAAGCTGGCATTGCCAGCCGGGCTGGGGGCTCCAAAGCCCCACATCCCTAAGGGACCCGGGCGGGACACGCAGCCCCGAGCGGCCCTTGGGAGCTCCGTGCTCGAGCAGGGGCCACGGGCAGTGGGTCTGGGGGCTCCTGGTTCCATCCGTGCCACCTCTGCCAGCACCGGGCCGTGGGTGCTGCCGCCCTCACCCACTCTGGTGCCGCCTCCAGAAGGGGCCTCGTCCCCCCTCCGCAGTGCCAGCCTTTCCAGCAGGATCTATATCTTTCCATAGGCCGTTTGTTTCATCACAGTAACATAATAATGTGCTGAGAAGAGCTCATAGTTGTGAATTAATGTTTAAAAGCTCTCACTTTTGGGTTGTTGAAATGAATGTTAATTTGACAAATGGCAGCCATTGGGATGGAGGCGGCATTAACATGGAAATCAGAGTTAACCTCCAGCGGGGCAGGCGCAAGGTGAGAGGAGCAGCCGCTGCAGTTTCTCACCTGATGCTCACACTGTAAATACTGCCAGTGCCCGAGCTATTTATAGAACTAATTTAAAGGCTAGTTCAGGGAAATCTGAATGACATCTCCTTAAGAGAGGCAATCGTGGGGTATCTTGGAATATGTCAGGCAGCTCTCTTGCTTTCTCTCTCAAAAATACTCATATGTCCACTAAATCAATTTGCTTTTCTCTTGTAACTGCATTTGCAGGGCCATTCTTTTCCATTTTCTGTCACTGTCACACGCTAATTCATGTCACTCTGCTGTGCAGGAGGGCCGGTGCCTGCCCCTCTGCACGTCACCAGCACAGCTCCCCTGTCCCTCCTGGACCTGATCCTGGGCTGGAGGGGTCTGGGGGGCTCTGGCTTCTCACCAGGGCTGGGGTGACACCCCAGGGTGCTGCTCTGCTCCTCAGGGTCTGGACGTGAACCTTTGCAGAAACAAAGCGCTTCTCCATGTGCCAGAGCATCTCCAGGTTATCTTCTGTGGGGTGGGGGGATCCTACGGATTTTTTATTATTTACTTTGTTTTCCTTCAGTTTTCGCTTAAGAGAAACAATGAGAATTTTCGAATGGACAAAAGAACGCAATGCCAAAGCTCAATGTCCTGGGAACAATTGGAGCAGAAAATCCAGGGGAAAGAATTCTGAGCTCGAGGCAGGGCTCCTGAATGAAGAGAGGTCTCCTAACACTCCATACCTGAGTCACCCCGTGCGGGTGGATTTAACCTGCTGGGTCACGGGCAGGAACTCAGAGGGAACAGGGCTCCAGAAGTCACTGGCCCCTTCCTGGAGGGAACCTGGAACAAACCCTGACCAAACAAGGAGAGCAGTCCCCCTCAGGCCTCTCCTCTGGATTCTTCAGATGGTGTTTCTACCAGTGAGGTGCAGAGGAGGCTGCAGACCAGAGGACTTCAACCCTGTAGCTTTGCTTTTGCAAATTATTTAATGTTGTGGAACGTTCCTTACATCTCCAACATAAATATTCAGCCTTGCAGCTGAGAAACTTCTTTCCAAGTTGATTTTATCAGGTTCAAGTACAAATTTTCAGTCGAAAACCTCTTTCCTGGACTCTTAATTGGTCCTGGCCAGCAAATGGAAGAGGAAAAGGGAGTGAATTACATGACTTGTCTCTTTTTGTTTATTAAGAACTTCTTTCCAGTGTCTGATTCTTACGGAAATATGGTTTCAATTTTCTCTTTGAATTGTGGATCAAGAAACGTTGCCAATACATATTTTTCTCTGTCAAAATTTCATTTAATCTGGGGTCTGTAGATGTCTTGAGAGCCATGTCTCCTCACTGGGTTATTACTGTGTGCACCTCTTGTCATGTTAGTTTTCCATCAGAATCACATGTGTTCTGGAAAGGCACCATAATTTTAAGAAGTCACCAGCATTCCTGGGCTCAGGCTGTCATTCCAGGTGCTCTGGGGGGACGCAGGTCCATGAGAGGGTGAATGCAGCTGGCTGAAGTGAGTCCTGCAGCAGGAGGGGACCCCTCAGTGCAGCTGCAGCCACGGCTGCTCCCCGTGCTGGAGGGGCTCTCCTGCGGGTTCCAGGCTCGCAGGATGCTGCTGTGTCCCCTTGCACTGTGAAATGATGCACTCCATCACACTTAGCTCTGCTTGTTCCAGACTTTGAAAGGATTAACTTTCACCATCTAAATGAGAAGCAAAGGAAGAAAAGCCCCACAGCCTCTCTTCACCCCCTGAAAAGAGTTTTTTCTGATGGAACTGGAATGCTGGAAATAATCCAGAGGAATTCAGAAAACGAACCTGTCAGAAGAATATTTTACCAAAGCCCCTTTTCCAGCTGCGGTGCCAGCAGCTCAGCCCCTCCTCTGCCAGCTGCAGTCACCAGGGGCAGGGCTGGGGGCTGGAGCTGGGGTCCCGGGGGGCTGGAGCTCTGTCCGTGGGACCCAGAGGTTCCAGCTCAGTGTGGGCTGATGGGCTCTGCCTGCAGAGCTTCCCAGCGCCTCTGTAGGGCTGCACCCTCCTGCTGCTGCCACCATCCCTGCACGGCTCCCTGAGACAAGGCTGGAGCAAGGTGGTGGTGGGGCAAGGGCTGGGCTCGATGATCTTGCAGGTCCCTTCCAACCTTTATGATCCTGTGATTCCATGTGGAAGGGGTGGGGACACAGCTGGAACCACGTCACAGCTGAGCTGTTCTGGGGGGGTGCAAGAGCACCCACTGTGCCTGTCCCTCCAGCATTCCTCACCTGTGCCTGGCCAGCCTTGTGCCATAGACTAAAGGGGAGCAGCTTGAAGGAGGCCCTCATCAAAAGTTAGAAGTTGCAGGCAGCATGTCACAGTTCCTCATCAGGTTGCCATTATAATGCTCTGTAATTGGAAAGACATTAATATTGACAGTGTTTTGAAGAATGTCCTGCTTCTCCCTGCGTGTGTGGATTTGATAGAGTTGAATAATGGAGCAGATATGATGGATTAGAAAAACTCCCCAGCTAAGGTCCCTAATTATAGAGTTTTACCTGCCCAATTAAGGTGGAGTACTTGAGAGAAAACTAGACACCAACTCTCTCCAGGCACCTGCATGCTCTGGGAACCCTGAGCAGCTATGACAGTGCTGGGCTGGAGGATCAGTGAAATTTTATCCTTATTGAAATGTTGCCTTCCTGATGTCCGTGCAGCACAGAGCTAAATCCACGCAGAGGCTGAGCAGCACCTGTAAATCCTGCAGATGCACAGGCTCTGAGCTCTGTGCTGCCTGCAGGTGGGTTCCAGCAGGAGCCAGCCCAGTGCCTTTGGCGTCTGTGGTGGCACCTGTCACCCTGAAAGGGCAGGTGTGGTGGCACAGAGCCTGCTCACCCCTCCCAGAGGGGCAGCTGGCGTCCCACTGCTGAGAACCCTTTAGCATCCCAACCTCCCTCTAGCCCCTCTCTGCAGTGGTGGGACAATTACCCCATAAATTATGAAGGGAATGTTCTGCCGGGGCTCTGGAGTCTGTTTACCCCAGTTTTTTCTTTCTGTGCTTTCTTCTCCGGAGATATTCCCGCTGGCTGCCGAGGGATGCAGACGTGCCGGTGCTTTTTTCTCTGCCCCTGCCTCCCTTTCATCTGCGCCCGTGATGAATTGTAGGGGAGGACTACCCAAGCCTGTCTGTTTTGGCTTAGATCAGCTTTTCTTCTCATTATAATTTAAGTCTTTAAGGGTCTTCAGCAGGAGCCTGTAAAAGTCCGATCGCTCAGTGCTGTTGACGCCTGTGTTTCATGGCCACTCGGGCCGTGATTCATGCGGGCCGGACTCTCCCTTTGTGCCGCAGAACAATGGCTTTGTGCCGGGCTGGCGCCGGCCCGCGAAGGGTTAACCGCAAAATCCTGCAAGAGCTGAAAACTATGGATTGAGCAAAATCTCCCTGTCAGCTCTCTGTGATTTTGCTGAGAGCACTTGGACATGCTGGCATTGGATTTACAAATTGAAAATCATTAATAATTCTAACCAGGCTGTGATAAATCTGAGATCAGTCTCGATGAACCTGGACACCATTTCATAAATCAAAAAGATTACTTAGGAATTTTTTAAAATCTGACGTCAAAATGTCATGGTTACTAATGGTTTTTGTAGATCTCTTACAGTGATATATCATTTATCTACGCTACATCTAAAATGTGACACCAGGGCAGAAATGTGATGTCTTTAATATCATGAATACATTTTATCCCATAATAAAGGTATTAACAACTTCTTGCTGTGAATTGTACTTGAAGTTCTGTGCCTGATTTAGTGCTATTGTTACATTTACTGGTTTTCCCCCAAATACGTGCAGACAAACTGTTGCTCACTTTGTGTGGGGCTGGGCTGGGGACCCACTGAGGCAGAGGAGGGGGTGGCTCGGTCCTGGCTGTGCACCCCAAGTCCCCTGTCCCTGCTGCCCAGGCACCCCAGGGAACACGGGGTGCACAGGGGCTTGGCTCATACTGGTTCTTACAGAATTTTCTCACTCATTTTACACAGACCAGTCTGAGAAAAGTTTACAAGACCTAGGGAATAAAGCCCCAGCAAATGACCTCCAGAAAATGCCCTTTGAACCGCTCCTTTGACTGATTAATGGAGTTAGTGCTATGAAATACCCCTGAAGAAGAAGGTAAGGTGCAGGCAAGGGAAGAAGCTGCCTCTGTGCCGCTGCTCTGGCTGTGGAACTGAGCAGAGGTTGTTTAGCAGAGCCTGGTTTGGGCGCTCTTCGATCCCTCTGTGCTCTGGGATGGCTTTGTGTCCCATGGCACACGGGGTGGCAGCTGCAGCTGGGGCACAGCCCAAAGCCTCGGCTGCTGGAAGGACGCTCAGTGTCCAAGGGGCTGCCCAGCACTGAGGGCTCGCTCAGGGTCCGAAGGGGCTGCCCAGCACTGAGGGCTCGTGTCTCGTTTTGGATCAGCTCCTTCTGCGCTCCCACCTCACCATGCGGGTGTGCAGAGGATCCCCTCCTGGGCTGGCTCTGCTCCCGGCTGTGTTTCCTCTCACATGGAATCTTCGGGACTTGCTGGCACAGGAAACGTGCCAGGGATGCTGTGGCACTGCGCAATGCAAAGGATTCTTGTATTATAAATGACTTTTGCAGATTTTGCTGTAAAATGTTACATGGCTTTGGTGCATCCTTTTTAAAAATGAATGGTTCAGTTGTTAAAATTTAAAACATTGTTCCCATCTCCTCCCATGGAGTGGGGAACGTGCTGCAGGAGCAGAGCGCTGGCACCGCTCTGGCAGAGCTCAGGAGCTATCAGAGCCCAACAGGGAGTGGAGGAATTTAGAGAGAAGCTTTATGGGGAGAGATTACATTCAGAGGTGAACAAATGGTGGTACCAAGTCTATGCAAAGCAAGTGACAAAATGTAAAAATCCTCCCTGCATTTTGAAGGAAAATATATATTTCTTTCTGAGTGGTTCCCATGAAAAATAGGCTTTTTTATTTCCTTTTTTCATGCTAGGAAATTAATATTTGCCTTTCAAAAAGATTTGGTGAAGGTTTGCGTGAAGGTCATTAGCAATCTCACTGGGGAATAAAGAAGGGAGTGATTGAGATCTGCATGGGCTTGGGACTCATTTGTGGCTTTGCTTTACACATAACATTTTTATTAAGAAAATAATACTTTGGGGCTGGTAATTGTGTTGCCAGCTGGGCCGGGGAGGGGAGAGGAGGAAAGCAGAGCACTGAAACCTACTATTTATGTCCCTGCTAGGTACAATTCCAGGCAGGTGTAGGTATGGTAAATCTCCTTGAGCTGTCCCCAAAGTCACCCTGAAGTGCCGCAGCTCCTGCAGGCGTTGAGCACGCTGCTCTGGGGCTGCAGGGACGTGGCAGGGGCCGGGTGGCACGGGTGGTCCCGCGGTGGCCAAGGTGCCACCTCTCACCCCAGCTCAAACCCCGTCCTCCGCGGGACAGGGACTCGGGGGCTCTGGAGGCACTTTGGCACTTTCCCTTTGTCTGTCCCCAGGTCTCCTGTTCCTCTCACACCTCCCTCCCAACGCCCTCGGTTAGGACTCAAGCTGTAAGCCCCTGGTATTCCTTCCAAGGCATCCTAAAAATTAGCATAGCACAGAGCAGATAGAATCTGAAGTTGGCTTGTAAAATCTTTTGGAAGGATCATTAAGGGTATTTCATTATCTCCATATTGCCAAGGTCAGGCTGCCCATATTTCCTCTTTAGTGCTGCGATGGGAATATGCTGCGACTGTGGTATAATAGACCAGAAAATGTCCACACTGGGAATGATGGTAAATCAATAAAAACTCATCAATATAACTCCCACTTTCCCAAGGTACTGCAAACAGCCTCAAGTTTGTAATTTACTTACGTATCTTCACCTTTTTCCCAACATTTTTTACACCAACTTCTGAACTTTTTGTCTGTGTAAAATCTTTATGAGAGACAATATATATAAGGGATAAAATGCTTTATTGAAAAGATTATTGATTTTTTTCAGCCAAGCTGCTTGTACAGCAGTTCCAAGTTGCTGTCCCAGCAGGGAGAGTTGAGTCAGAGGGGCTGAGGTGGGAGGTGAGCAGGTGTGGACGTGGGTCCCTGTGGTGCTGCTGGGGCTCCCGGGTGTGCCTCAGATCCAAACTGCACTCTGGCTCTTGAGGAGCCTCAGTAACACTTCAAGCAAATGGAAGCTGAAGGGTGGTTGCTCCTTCTTTCCCCAGAACATGTTGCTTACACCTTTCTTTCTTTCTTTCTTCTTCCATTTCTCAGTCTTTTTACTCACCTACTTTCCTCCCTTTTTTCTGCTCTCCACTTATCTCGGAGGAAGCAGCCTGAAAGGATAAATACACGATGTCTTGGGGCTGGCAGCACGTCCTGCCCGGGCAGCTGGACACGGCCCCTGGCCCTGCCCAGTGCCCAGCGCCGCGGCCCCGGGACTGGGGCTCAGGAGCCGGGCTCGGCTGGGGACCGGAGGGCGCAGCAGCACACGCCATCCGAATCCTTTATTGTGAGCCAGCCACCGAAATAAAACCAATCCCATCTTATTAAAAGCCCAAAGACACAATTAGATCTCGCAGATTATGCAAATGATGTGCAGCCCTCTGACCGCTGGCGATTGCTGCAGCCCTCTGTGCTGCAGTGCCCGGGAGCCCTGGCTGAGCCCCTGCCAGAGACCCTCACCCTGCTAGGGACCCTGACCCCCTCGTGCAGCTCCAGAGCCTGCAGCCCTGATAAATATTCCACAAAATATGAACAGCCTATTTTCTCTTGCTCCTCTGACCTTTTCCCCAAGACATCAGAATGTGCTTTTTGCCAGGTGCTGTGTGCATATCCCCGGGGGTCAGGGACCTACGGGCCTCCGTTAACTGTCAGGGTTTTTTTCCCTGATGTGAGAGTTTACCCTGAGCTAAGCTAATGCATTGAAGAGAGTCTTGGCAGGGCAATAGACATCGTGTCACCGAGGGCATAAAGGCCAAGGAGTGGATGGAAAAACCTGGTGGTGGAGCTTAATCAGCAAGTAAAGACCTGAAGCCAGACTGTATTTGATCAGAGGGACCCCACAGACACCTTGTGCAAACAGCAGTGGCTGCTGTCCCTCCCCTCTTGTCACCAGAGATGGTGGCCAGAGAGCAGAGGGTGCCCCTGCCAGGCCCTGCCCAGGACAGGAGAGTGCTGGAGCAGCACCCAGAGCCGTCTGTGTGCAGGGAGCACCCAGCTCCCAGCCTGGGGCTGCTCGGTGCTCCGGCGCCCGTCGGGGGGGATAAGTGCCTTCTCTCATTCTGCCCTCTATTTTCTCATTTTTGACTTTTATGGCTTTTCATTTACAAGTCTAATCAGAGAGAGGCAGCAGGATGGAATAGCGCAATCATTCACCATAGATTAACAATTGCGTCAATGGCCTACAAGTGTTTGCAGCATCCCCCAGCGCCAGCTCCTCCAGCCAGGACGGCTCGGGGAGGAAACAGCAGGGGAGACAAAGCTATGGGAGTGACCCCAGGGGAGCAAACCTGCCTTCCAGTGGGCCAGCATCCCCCCAGGAGGTCCCCTTGCGGGAAGTTCTCAGCAGAGGCAGGGGAAGCATCTCATTTCATTTCTTTCAAACAAGTGCAGCCACCCCTGTGACCCCAGCCCAGCTCTCCTGGTGCCCCCAGCCCAGATCCACCACTCTGGACACCCTGGGGCATCCAAGCAGGCACAGCCCGGGTGTCTCTGCCCACGCTGTGCCCAGAGCTGGGGGCTCCTGTCCCAGTGCACCCTTGGGAATGCTCCTCACAGCTCTGCAGCTGCAGTCCAGGGTTTAATCTCCAAAGCCTTTTTTTTTGCAGGAAAGAAACAATGAAGTTAATTATATTGGTAAGAACACATGACACCATTTGAGTGTGCAAATCCCCATTAGTGAGACCCAAACAAGGGGGTGATTTCAATCCCCTCAACTACAAAAATAATTCAGGGCACAATTAAGCAAAGAATGAAAAGCATGGAGGTTTTTTTATTTTTTCAGTATTTGTGTAAGCACTGTACTGAATCAAGACCTGACACTGGTGTCACCCTGTCCCACGGGGCTGGCACAGCACGAGGTGAGCTCCCAGCACAGCCACCCCTCTCTGCTCCTGACACAAACTGGCTTTCAGGCCTAACAGGCTACAACTGGATTTTTAAGGGCAGTCTGAAGTTAAAAATACTTGACATTTTGGAAGTGACTGCAAGGTAAAATCCAGGCTCCCACTAGGTTTATAGCCACTGGAAAGGGTTCTGGCTGCAGAAGTGTGCAAAACATGATTGCTGCTAAAGACCACAGCTGAAAAAAATGCCACATGTTTATAACTGCTGTATACCAAATCAAATACAATAGATTTACTATCAAGGGAAGACTAGATTGGCAAACATGGTAAATCACATCCCCCCATGAAGTTTATTAAGCTTCAAGGCACTCTGGGAGACAGAAGGCTGAAGTGAGAGGAAATTCTGAGCCTTCCACCTTTGTCTTCCGTGTAATTTCAAACTTCTGTCCCCCAAAAAGGGGCAGGTGATGGTACCTGAATGCCCACAGACACGCAGCTCCATGACACAACTCCCTGCACCCAGCCCATAACTCACCAGCTTTAACCCTCCTCTGGAATGACATCTATATAAATATTGTTAATAGCACTAACATAATGTTAAGTCAGGTTTTACTGGACTCCCTCATACACCCTTTGGATTTATTAGCTATAGGATTTGAAGTAAATTTTTATTAGCCCAAGTTAAACCCAGCTACCATGGGCTTGGCTTTTGGGCTTTCTTTAGCCCATCTTTCTTCTGTTATTTGAGCCTGGGCCCCCTTTTCGCAGCCCAGTGCTTCCTCCCTCGGACTGGAACGTCCTCGGATAAATCTTACCCAATGAAATATTTATTAATTTTCCTAACCAATGTTGATCTCATAAATTACCAAGACTTTTTCATGAAATGGTTATTAACATCCATGGCTGTATGTTAATGGCTTATTGACCAAATATGGGATAATTAGACCCTAGGAGCACTGGCCACTGTGATCTATGAGAAGCAAATTTGGCCCTTATTACACCAATGACCTATTTAATATCTACTGATGAATTTAAGGTAGAATCACAGGCAGAATTTGTTTCAAGGAGCTGCCCTCCAACTAACGAGCAGAAAGATTCTTGTATAAAATCTATTGATCCAGAAAAAAATATGAACAGAAATCATTTTTTGTAACTGATGATTAATTGGCTAAATTCATCTTAGACTGAGATGCACCAAGAAAACACCAGTAGCCAGATACCTCCTGGGATTAACTGAACAATGAGTCCATTTGACTAGAGGGCCCTGTCTTCTCTTCCAGCTTTGTAAGATTTAGGTCCTAATTTAAACTGTGGAGATTTATATTAATATTTGTAAAGAATTTTAACATTTATCCATGCTGCAGTGCCAGGAACAGCTGTTTAAACCTGCTGCAAATAAGTGATATGTGCTTGGTTTCAGTTCTAAGCTGCCTGGTGCTCAAGGAGCCCCGTTCCCCATCTTCTTATAATATTTTAAATCAAAATAAAGTTAGGATAAAGGGAGACAAAACAAAGCTAGAAAGGAAGGAGCGCAATTTGAGGCCCTCGAGCTACAGCCTCCTTGTAGACAGGATGCACAGGTCTGAATGCAGGTAGGAGTTAATCCGGGGATGTTTTTGTGAGCACAAACCCAGCAAACTGCCTGGCACCGTGCTCCTGTGGCCTGGAAAGGCTGGAAATGCTCACCCCGGACCAGGCACAGGCACAGACCCAGCTCAGGCAGTGCTCAGGGCTGCATTCAAAGCCTTCATGCTTTTGACCCAAAGAGATGCAAGCAAAGCCAGGCTGGAGGTTTGGGTGGGGCGGCTGCCTGGTGCTCCCCTTCCCCAGCCGTGCTCCAGCTGCTCCCAGAGCCCTGCTCTGCCTGCTCTTCCTGCTCCAGCAGCTCCTTTCCCAGCCTGGAGTGGCACAAATGAGGAGAGACTGGTTGGCAGGTCACAGCAGAGATCCTGTGACACCACTGATGAGGGAGAGGAAACAATTTATTGCCCCAAATAAATGTTATAGTACCAATATCAGGCAGCCACCACTTCTTCTCCCACTCACTTTAACTTTTAGGTTCTGCACAACTGCTAACAGTGATTTTAAACTCTTTCTCCTGCCAGATTCAGCTTCTCTGTGAGCAGGAGCAAACCCAGAATGGATTGACTGACTGCTGCAAGCAGGAGTGCCGTGAGTTCTCACAATTCAGACGTTGTCAAGCTCCAGGACATTACAACAAGGAATGCTGACCTCTACTGCATTTTTAAGAATTAAAAAAAACCCCAAACAATGTTCCACAGCAGTTTCCCCACCAAGGTGGCACAAAGCAGACCTTCCAGGGGCCAGGCCAGGCTCAGGCTCCTGGCTCAGGCTGGGCTGGGCTCAGTGTGCCCGTGGGACCCCTGCACACCCCCTGGCAGGAGCCTCTGGAGCAGTTACTGCAGCAGCACATCACTGCAGAGAAAGTAAATCCAGCAATGAATATGGAGTGCAGGAGTGACTGCAAGGAGTGATCCACAACAGCTCTGGTACGATTCGGGGGGAGAGGGGGATATTAGCAGGTGAAATGAGACGGAAGTTTCCCAGACGGAGTTGAGGACAAGTCTTGGAGGCTAATGAAGGGACAGGTGGTGGGACAAAGGAAAAACACCACCAGAGCTGCTGTTCTTCCTCCCTCCACCTCTTCCTCAGCTGCAGGAGGAACTCAGCCAAGCCCCCTTGACTGATGGACTTTCAACAACTCCCCCTCTCCCAGACTGCTGACCCGAGTCAGGTGAAGGTGCAGGACAAGGGATGGCACTCACTGGGGAGGAGAAGAAAGAGGAAGAAGAGGAAGAAGAGGAAGAAGAAGAAGAAGAGGAAGAAGAGGAAGAAGAGGAAGAAGAAGAAGAAGAGGAAGAAGAGGAAGAAGAGGAAGAAAGGAAGAAGAGGTGGTGGTGGAGGAGGAGATGGCAGTGGCTGCTGAAGTCTAGCCCAGGTACAACCAAAATACCAAACGTGATGAGAGCACAACCTGTGGGCTTGCTCCAGCCCAGGTCTGAGTCTTCCAATGGCAGGGTTAACAAGGACTGAAGTGCTGAAATGGAAATCTGCTCCTCAGAGCAGCACGAGGCCACCCCAGGGCCAGCCCTGCAATCCTCACACCTCCCAGCTGAGCATCCACCTCCCACCCAGGCTCCTGCCTGGAGCTGTATCACCAGCCAGCAAACACCTGGAGTTAAAAATTAAATACAAGGAAAAGAGAAACAGCTTCCTCTCCACTATCTATTGAGTTCAAAAGGAAAATGCTGTAGATCTTCCCTGTTTCTCACAAAAATGGTGTCATTGTGAAATGAATCACCTGGCTGTGCTGGGTGCTGCGTTCCTGAGAAATTCTCTCTCCCCGCCTCTCCCTGTGCTGCCTCCTCTCCCACCCGAAATCCGCTCTTGCCTCTCATGGGTGTTAGAAAGAATAGGTGCAGATTTTAACCTCTATAACAATCACTAAAGCACATATATTTGTTTTCCTCTGTGCTGGGAAAATGTCCCCAAGGAAGCATGTTAAATTTGGGGTTTAAAAGCACCAATTTAGCTATTATGAGTTTTCCATGCTTTTTCTATTCAGGGAATGTTTGGCTTGAATACAGTACAGAGAAGAAATAAGATCAGCTCAACTGTTTTAAAGCTGATTGACACCTTGGGTTTTTTCCCTTGCAATCTGAAGCGAAAGAAAAAAATATAAAGGGAACCAGACACTCATTTAAAAGAAATTATTTCCTTGCCTACAGTCCCTGATCAGGGCTGCCTGTGCAGGGAGAATGAGATCTCATAAAAACCCTTTTGTGGGTTCTTTTTCACATCATTTTGGTTCAGGTTTTGGTGGCAGATGAACTGTATTTCATCCGAGTTTAAAGGAAATTCAAAGTGAAGTTAAGGAAGTTGCTGTAAATGAGAAAAAAAATTCCCAACAAACCCTTTCATTCTAGCTTAACATATCAGCCAAACCAGGAAACAGCTGTAGCAGAAATATTGTTTTTAATAATCGGAGAAAGCAGCGGAGCCGCAGCTTTTGTTGGAACAGTGACCCCCAATGGTGAGAGCGACACGGCCGAGAGGAGGAGACCCTGGTGGGGATGAGGAGACCCTGGTGGGGATGGACAGACCCTGGTGGGGATGGGGAGACCCTGGTGGGGATGGGGAGACCCTGGTGGGGATGGGGAGACCCTGGTGGGGATGGGCAGACCCTGGTGGGGATGAGGAGACCCTGGTGGGGATGGGGAGACCCTGCTGGGGATGGGGTGACCCTGGCAGGATAAGCAGACCCTGGCAGGATAAGCAGACCCTGCTGGGGATGGGGTGACCCTGGCAGGATAAGCAGACCCTGGCAGGATAAGCAGACCCTGGCAGGCAGGGTGCAGGGGATGTTCTCCTGCACACCTGGAGCGATGCCCTGCCAGCCCTTGGGCCCCTTGCCTCCCTCCCCACAGTGTCCAGACCTGGCCCTTGCCCCATGCTCCTGGCTTGAGGGAGCCCTGGCACAGGGCACCACCGGCTGCCCCCAGCCCATGTGCCCACAGACAGAGCCCATGTGGGGCAGGAGGCCCCTGGGGAGTGACCCTGGTGAGGAATTGGTGGCAGGGGGTCAGAGGGAAGCCCCAGGGTGTGGTGCCAGGGTGTCCCTGTCCCCAGTCGGGGGGCGAGGGGGCCTGGCAGGAGTGGGGCCCACGGTAGTCCATGGCCAGTGTGGGTGGGTGGGGTGCTCTGGGGACAGCCTGGGGGTTCCCTGGCACCGAGGCTCTCGTGGGTCTGGCTGGCAGGGGCTGCCATGGCTGCAGAGCTGCTGCCTTTGCTGCCTTTGCTCCGCGGGGCTGGCAGCGCCCAGCGCGGCGGGTGCAGGATATTCCTTTTCTTTCTGGTCAGTACTCATGGTCTCGTGGTTGAACGGTTTGTTTATCCTGACAGAATGTCACTCGGCTTGCCTTTGATTTTGCAAATAATCCACCTCCAGCTATGAATGCTCTCACTCCAAGATCGCCGTAGCTCCCGCGCTGCCGCGGGGCACGGCGTGATTCCGTGATTCCGTGCTGGTTAAGGGGAGATGAAAGGGGAGATGCCCTTGTGCTTCTCCCTCGTTCTCAGAAGTAAACAATAAAGTTTAAGCCTTCCCGGAGAAAATTTGTAAAAATGTGAGAAGACAGTAGAGACCAAATAATTATCCATAATCAATACAGTTAAAGTCAATGGACTCTGTGTGTCCTCTTCTAATAGACTTTGTTCTGGGCTCTACCTTGACAGTTTATTTAGAAATATGAACTCGGTAAGGAATGGCTATTTGACTATGTAATCTTGTTAAACTCATAAATTCAGTTGGTCTGAAGTCTATATCATTGAAGTCAGCTGGAACTAAATGTTTTGATAGCTAAAAAATGGTTCATTGAAGAAAATTCTGAAATAATGGGACTAATAAGTTGCCAAAAGAACTGTTTACGAGTGCCTAAGTGAAATTATCATAAGGCAAGGGGAAAAATTTTTGACCCACATCTTAAATTCTTGCTTAGTCAAGTTATGCAGGCAAATAGATTGTAAAATGGGACATGTTTATAAAATAAAGCTGATTAGTGATGTTGGTGTCTTATACAACCTACATCCAGCATTAAATCAGATTAATTTATAGGTGATTTTGTTGATGAGCACAAACTGATGCTCCCATGGTGTGAATTTCAATAACTCGCTTTCCTCTTTGGAATCCATAATTCTATTATTTGAGACACTTCATTGTTATAGATAACACATTTTAAGTGTTATTATTTATGCTGTTTCATCTTGTCACTTAGGTTCTTGCTCAAGTTCATTAATGTTTTGTGCTCCTCTCTGTACAAGAGGGTGCAGTGAGAGCAATTGATTTTAAGTCCCCGTAATGACTGATGATATCACGCGTGTTTACCACTGTGACACCACGGACGAGATGCTAATGCTGCACAGATAAACATGATGTCATTTCATGCAATTAAACACTTAATATACAGCAGCTAATGATTTGGTAAGCTTGGCACATGCAAGCACTGGCTTTTAATCTTATTAACAGGGGTAGGATGACGCCACAAGTGATATACGCATACCCAGACTGTATCAATAAAATACAGGCTTGGGTCATTCTGCTGCGAGAGGATGGAGGTGCCAAAAATACGTCCTGGGCAGTTTTTGTAGGATCTAGGAAGAGATGTCAGATTCAGAGCAGGCTGAGAGCAAACAAGTGAAGGGTTCCTGGTTACCTGGAGCTCTTCCCCCAGGCTGCAGGCTGCCCAGTGCAGGCACAGGCTGCTCTCTGGAGCACTGAGTGCTGGGCTCTCATTGCCCGCTGTCCCAGGGCCTTCCCTCAACCTCCCTGGCCCTTCTCGTGGCCCTGTCTGTGGCTGCTCGGGGTGAGACCAGCCATGCTGCTGCTTAAGGGTGAGTGTGTCCTGCTCCTCGGGGCAATGTGTCCCGGCTCTGCAGGACCCGCTGCAGCCCTTCCCCAGAGCCGTGCAGCCTCTGCCCCTCTAGCTCTGCTCTCCCTCCTTGCAGATGCTTCCCACGGCCTCAGCTCTGCAGATGCAGCGGCAAATGGTATCCTTCCACAATAGTCAATATTTCCCAGCTTTGACAGATTAGCCAGAGTAATCACAGATTTTATGTGGCACAATTAACATATCTTTTCTTTACAGCTAGTGCACGTGAATGTGCCTGTGCTGAGCAAGGTCACGCTGTGCTCCAGGCCAGCAGCATCCTGGGGCAGGTCCCAGAGCTGCAGCAGGGCTGGTGGCAGCCTCTGGCCCGTGGCTGCTCACCGAGTGGCAGCAGCAGCCCCACGGTGGCACCAGCTTCCCCAGCACCTGCAGAAGGGCTGTCTCTTCCCCGTGTTCTGTGATTTGGAGGAGACAGGTGTGGATTTTAAGGCCTGATCATCGTACTGCTGGAAAACTGGGAATTTCAATAGTCAAAAGGAGAACGGGCTGGGCACTGGGGAACGCCCAAGGCACCATCACAGTGGGCATGCTGTGACTGGGACTGGTGCTAACCAGCACATGACACCACAGAGCAAAGCCCTAGGAACACAGAGGACAAGATTAAATAAAATACTTGGCTTTGTAAAGGGAACAAAACAACACAGCAATTTTGTCCGAACTTCTGGAGTCGCCTAATTTTTGGAGAAGTGCTCGCTGCTGGAGGTGTTCTGGGTGAAGGGGGGTGAGGGGGTGAGCAGGATGCCCTGCACGGAGCCCATTTGGGTCAGCCCCAGCGCTGGTCTCTGCGGGCACTGTGCCCCTCTCTGTCCCTGCTGCGGGGGTGCAGCTGCTCTCCCGCCTGTCCTCTCGAGATCCTCTGTCCCCTGACCTCTGTCCCGCTGCTCGGCCTTCCCGCTTCCCTGAAATCAATTATCTCTCTGCGCTGCTCCATATTCATCAGGCCACAACCGTTTGACCTGCTGCCCCCGCTGCAGCCGAGTGCAGCTTCCAGCTCTGCTCAGGGACAGCTCTGCCTTCGGAGCCCGCACGGGGGGCTCAGCCCTGGCTGTGACCCCAGGTGTGACTGGGCACAGGGGGCACCCTGGGGGGGACGGGGCTCCTGGAGAATGAGCCAAAGGATCTGAGTCCATCAGGGAGCTCTGACAGAGCCAAGCACAGCAGTGGAGTCACGCCAGCCCAGCACAGGGACACCCATGAGCAGCAGGCAGACGTGGCACCAGGCTGGCATCACTGGGCGAGCTGGGCAAGCCTTGGCCATGCACGCACTGATCTGAGCCTGGACCTCTGTCCCTCTCTGGATTCCTTTCCAAACAGCAGCACCAGGCTCATGTTTGGATTTCATTTTGTCTCCTTTCCAAAGTCTATGGGACATGCCTGGGTTAATATTAGAGTTTATCAACAATCAATGCCTAAGAAATAGGTTATCTTTGGGTGATATTTAATGAGCTTGGAAATAAGAATATGGCTGGGCTGTTGTAGGAGACAGGAATGAGAATTTTAATGAGGGTATCTGTTTAATAAAAGGTTAATAAATTTTAATTAAATTAAACCAATAGAACTCAATATTTGCTCAGGATATCAAAGTTCTGTTTGGCGTGGCGGTGTGTGAAATGCTGGCTCACACTCTGCTAACACAGGGGTCTGCCTCCCACTTCCACCAGCATTGCCAGCCCAGCATCTCAGGCATGTGAAATCCTCTGGCTGTGGGAAGGGACTATGGGGGATTTGAATTTGGGCATATTCTGCAGGCGAGTCATCACGAGAGGTACCGAAGGCTCCTCCAGGGCTCACGGACCCCTGAGTGTGCTGGCAGCTGGTGCTCAGCCATCTCTGCTGTGCCAGAGCAGCCTGGTGGCACTCAGGGCACTGTGTGGC
Organism: Taeniopygia guttata; assembly: GCF_048771995.1. NCBI lineage: Eukaryota > Metazoa > Chordata > Aves > Passeriformes > Estrildidae > Taeniopygia > Taeniopygia guttata. The sequence goes on from NC_133042.1 coordinate 10,811,941, forward strand.
CCTCGGGCTCCGAGTTCCCCTGTGTCAGGGAAGGCGTTTGCTGCTCCCCTGCTCCTTGGGAGCCCCAGGAGTTTCATATCCAACAAACCTTTCTTTAGTTTCATGGAGCCCTGGCCTGAGCAGCCCGGGGGCTGCAGTGTCCTGGTGCCATGGCTGGACACAGGGACGGCCCGAGCCCTGTGCCCTCAGCTCCTGGCAGAGGCTGGCAGGGACCCGGTGGCTTCACACGGGGCCCTCCCGAGAGCTGCTGAGCACAGCTCTGTCCAGAACAGCTGCCATGAGACATGATGGAAGCATTCACAGAGCCCTGGCCAGCTGTGGTGTGTGCCCCTGCGCCGGGTCACAGCTCATCAGCCTGGGGAGCCACAGGGACGGGCAGGAGCCAGAGCCTGGCACAGCCTCCAGCATGGGCAGGGCGAGCAGCTGCTGCAGGGCAGCCTGGCGTGGCTCAGACCGAAAGAGGAGGCTTAGACTGCATGGCATGAAGGGGTTCCTCCCTGGCAGGGTGGGCAGCCCTGGCACCGGTGCCCAGAGCAGCTGCGGCTGCCCCTGGATCCCTGGCAGTGCCAAGGCAGGGCTGGACAGGGCTGGGAGCAGCCTGGGACAGTGGAAGGTGCCCCTGCCATGGCAGGGGATGGAACTGGATGATCTTTAAGGTCCCTTCCACCCCAAACTATGCCATGCTCCTGTGATTCTGTGACGCAGCACAGCACCAGAGCAGCACGGGGCAGCCCCTGGGGTTGTGGCCCCGCTGGGCAGCAGGACAGAGTGGCACAGGCACCGTGGGCATGGTGCTCCTGGCAGGGGACACCTCTGGGGGCACGAGGGGCTCCTCCCTTCCTGGGGCTCCTGGGGCACACAGCACCTCTGCTCCCCATTCCCTGCTGTGACAGCACACGCTGGCACAAAATCTGAACCCCAGTGGATTTGCAGGAGATGGGAAAGCCCAGGGTTTCTTTCAGAGCAATGTGTGAGGATAAAGCACAGCTTTGTGCCAGCTGCCAGTGCTGCTGAGGAGCCCCTCACAGCTCTGCAGACTCCAGAGGGAGTTTGGGCTTGCACTCCTGGTGGCCACCGCCCTCTCCCAGCTCGGTGAGGGGACACAACAGGCAGGGAACCGGTTAAGAAATCTTATTAGAAAGCTTCACAGGCAATAAATGTATTTCTTCTAAAAGAACTGGAGGAATATTTGGATTATTACATTTATTAGACGGCTCAGCAAATGTGTTACACCCATATGACAAATAAATGTGATGGTTTCAGATTTCATTAGGCAGCCCCGGGCAGCGGCGCTTTGTCCCAGCCACAAATGAGCAGGGCCCTGTCACCGTTCCTTAATGGTCATTTTTGCATCAGTGGTAATGGATGTGCCCGGCGTGGCCGTGGCACTGCCCACGCCCGGCACAGCTGCTGCAGGAGCACGAGGCTGTGCTGGCCCCATTCCAGAGGGAGCGAAGGGCGAGGAGCCCTGGGCACCCAGTGCCACCCTCGCCACCTCGCCTGGGGCAGCCCCTCCCTGGTGACAGCCCCCGCGCCGAGCCCTGGCTGGGCACCGCGCTGTCTGCAGGGGAAGGAGCACTGCAGAGGGACAATCATTGCTTTCTTTTTATTTTATGTATTTTTTTAACCGGTGTCAAAACCAATCCGAGCAGCGGACGCATATATTTAAATTAAAAGTAATTAAAAATACACTGCCAGAAAAACGCATGATGGATTCAATGTAAGAAAATGAAGTAATAAAATACTTTATGGATTAACTCATATCAGACTGTTTTGCAAATTTATTTTTCATTATGATACATCCATATCAGATAATGTCTGAATTTATTATGCTGCCTTCAGGCAGGCTGTGTCAGAAACCTCCCCAGCCCCATTTGGGCCTGGTGACTGGTGAGCAAGGTTTCTGTCATCATTTCTTAGTGGTCACTTCACCTCAGTAATAATGAACGAGTCAAGCAGGGCTGTTATTTTCTTTAATCTCTTTCCTCATATTAAAAAAATACAGCCAGCCACATCATTATTGCAGCAGGCCCAGAGGACTATTTCCAGGTCATTACTCCAGTTCGTCTGAGCGTCTCAAGGTCCTAAAGGGTTTGGGGTTATATGCAATAAGGCGTTCGTCGACAACATTTCCCCTGAGCCCTAGGTGTTAATGAGAAAGATTTTCCATGTGGCTGTTAACACTGTGTGGTTTAAAAAGTCACAAAGAAAATGGGATTTCCTCCTGCAGCTTCTGTCTCATCGTGGATCTCCATGTTTGCGGACACCGGAGGACAGTTGCCTCTCTAATTGCATGAATTCTAGAGAGGGAATCTTAACCGTGTGTAGGGTAGATTTCCACCAGCCAAGTTTGAAATGTTTTGGTTTATTTACTTTTAATTTTCACTACATTATTCTGACAGAATATTTTCTCCTCTCTGTGGACAGAAGAAATGCAAACTGCAAAGCCACAGCCAGGCTAATACCATCAAAAATTCCATTTTTTGCCCAAGACAGTGCCCCGACTCTCTAATCTCATTTGGAAGAATATTTTTGTCTGCTCAGCATCTTCAGCTTTTTACCAAACCAGAGCCCACTATACTCGTGCTGTGCTCTTAGAGCTGCTATGAATTTTTAAATGCGTAAAAATGACAGAATATTAACAAAAGCATTGATTTTCCTATTTATTTTTATGCATTTTATTAATTAGACCACTTTCAAGTGTAACCACCATGTATTAAATGTACTCTGCAATGTTGGATATGGATCGCAAACAATAAACCAAATTGAATTCTTTACAAAACAGAAATTTAGAAAAAATACAATTAAAATGCTGCCTGTTCTGTCAGGCATTGGCTGCAATCCCCAGCCCTGCAGCCGTTCCTGGGCAGGGCTCGCTGGAGCTTCCCCCACCTAAGGCCCTTACAGAGCCCTGAACAAGCAGATAATGCACCGAGAGGCAGAGAGATAATTTTAGGAATTCCATATCTGTGGACAGGTTTGGAGCAGACATGCACTGTTATGTCAGCAATTTTTGTAACAACCTACTCAAAGCCCCTACTGTGCTCCTTCGTATTCCAGACAAAAGGCTTGGAAGAGTCTCGCCCAGTCCTCAGAAAGGACATTGCACAATTCTCTGAAAACCCGCCAGCGTTCGGTGGAACTGCTTCCAGGCTGTCTTTGCTCATAGCCCAGTGCATTTTGCAGTGAAACTAATTCCAGCTGTGGAGAGATGTTGGTGGATGGACGCATCCCACATCCCACAGATCTCGCAGCCATTTGATCATTAATTTTTTAAAATCCTTTCTAACAGCTATATAATCCACCAGGAAAGCAATGGAGTGGGGCCCGTGCCTGGAACATGTGCAAAGCTGTGGGAATGCTGAGTGTTCTGGGTGGGAAAAAGCATCTTAATCCAGGTACTTGGCATTCCTGAATACAGATCAATTTCCCCCATAACCTGCTTTTTTAAAGCTGTGCCACTGCATAAATCTAGTTATTAGCAAAACTCAGATGTTAGACGAGTGCAGAGGCATAAAAATATCTCGGTTCCCCGATGGGGATATTAGCACGTCCCTGCAGCAAGAGCATGCATGTGGTTTAACCTGCATTTGTGAAGCTCTGGTGTTACATGGCTGAGGGAACTCATAATTCTGCTCGCAGAGCTGGATGTGCCTGATCCAGGGTCACCCACTGCCTGCTGGCTGGAAGGGAAATCTCTGAGCAGATACAGAGCCCTGAGGCTGAGCCCTCAGAGCCCCGGGCGAGGCTCTGCGTTTATACCGAATCACTGAATCATCGAATCACAGACTGGTTTGGGCTGGAGGGACCTTAAATCTCACCTCATCGCACACCCCTGCCCTGGCAGGGACATCTCCCACTGTCTCAGGCTGCTCCGAGCCCTGCCCAGCCTGGCCTGGGCACTGCCAGGGGTCCAGGGGCAGCCACAGCTGTGCCAGGGCCTGCCCGCTCCTGCTCCAAAACCCCCGGGCTCTGCACACACCTGGTGCAGGTGCCAGTGCGGGACCAGGGCTTGCAGGATCTTAGAGGGCTCTTGATTTAGGCACTGGTGTGACACGGAGGACGAGCAGCCTGTCTGGGAAGTGCTGGGGTTACAGCCAGAGGTGCGGGGTGCCCAGCACCACTTCGGGTGCCTCTGCAGCAGGGTCTGCCCTGCACACACGGCTGCACCAGGGACCGTCTGTGGCTGTGCTGAGGTGACACCAGCCCCCAGATCCCCTTGGCTCCCCCAGATCCTCTTGGCTCCCCCAGATCCCCCTTGGTTCCCCCAGATCCCCCCCGGCTCCCCCAGATCCCCCCTGGCTCCCCCAGATCCCCTCGGGCTCCCCCAGATCCCCCCCGGCTCCCCCAGCCTGCGATCCCCAGCAAACCTCATCACTGGCACAGCCAGCATGGCATGGCACGGCACAGTCCACACGGGTTCTGGCACAGCCCGCATGGCATGGCACAGCATGGTACTGGCACAGCACGGCACGGCACCACAGCCCCGCCAGCCCCGCGCCCCCGGCTCCCAGCCCGCTGCCCGGAGCTGCTCCGGAGCGTGCGGGCCCTTCAGCCGAGATTTAGAAGCGCTGCGCAATCTGCACATTCTAAAGAGCTGACGGAGACAGTTATTAAGGGCTGGTGGGTGATGGCTGCTTGCAGTGTTATTAAAGTGCTAAAAGATTATGTCTGTGATAGCTCTGTGCTTACCGTGTCCTTCATGGCCACTTCCACAGGGACGGAGGCAAGGAGAAAGGTAGAGGATCGATAAAAGGATATTACCACTGGGCCAATCCCAATAATAAGAGAGGTGATATATACACACCATTTAAATTGTCCAACACATTTAATGTTCATTAACACTAATTTTCACAGTGCTGGTGTTTAATGTATTATTGCAATGAAATTAATAAAAAAATACCCCACAGGAAATATAATTTAACTGTTTATAAACTTACCTTTTGATTGCCAATTTCCTGCCGAGCTCTGCTTCTGCATCAGCTTTTGCAGGAAACTGCAGCCACAAGAGCTGGGGGCAGGGCTGGGGGGTCCCTGGGGCCCTGCACCCACAGCCCGGGCACGGCACAGACCCCCATGACCCGGCAGAAATGGCTGGGAGAACCAGGGCTCCTCAAGTAATTTTTCCTCCTTTTACCTTTCCACCCTCTTTAGCAACCTTCTTCAGAATCCTCCCTTCTTCTTCTCCTTCAGAACTTCCTCAGCATCACATGGATGAATGTTCAGTATCCTTGTGAAAAATCTTGACTTCAAATGGGTTTGGTGTATGGGCATTTTTCACATAAAAGAGAAAAAAATCACCATGCAATAGTTTTGTTATTCTGCAGTAACTACTGGGGAATCACATATTTATTTATCTCTTACGAAGCACAGGGAAATTGTATTTGGCCACAGTGTATAAATTGTGGCATAATTACCGTAAAATTTATAGTTTTTATACTTCCAACAACTTAGCTTTTAAATCACACAACCCCATGTAAATACTTTAAAATTATTCAGTAATTACTTATTTACATTGTAATTAAAATAAGTAATTAGCATACATTTACAGAGGATTTACATACTTATTTGTGAAAATAGTTCCTTGGCAGATGCAAAAAGAAATCTTCAGCTGATCATAAAAAGAGTAGAGAAGGGATGTGTGCGGAAGGGAGCCGCGGTGTCGGTGTGGCAGCGGGGCTGCAGCCGGCCGGGCCCGCGGGGCGCAGGGTCCCCAGCACGGCTGAGCCCGGCTGTGGGATCAGCAAACCCTCCTCACTGCAGGATTAGCAAACCCTCCTCGGAGCAAACCCTCCTCGGTTTTGGGATTAGCAAACCCTCCTCAGTTTTGGGATTAGCAAACCCCCCTTGGAGGAACCGCAGGGCTGTGTAGCCGCTGTGTATGCATTTCAGCTAAACAAGACAAATCTGGCTGGTGATTGTGTCTAACTAGGAAGAATGATGGAAGGTGCGTGCCCTCGGCTGTGAGGATAACATAAATGATGATTGGTTTGAGGCAGCAGCTCCCAGGCCCAAACCAGCAGGCGCAGCGGCCGTGTGCTCTGGCACAGCCACCCACAGAGGGGACCCAGGCAGGACGGACCCCAGAGTGGCACCCTGCAAACGGGGGAGCCCTGGGCGGCTGCCCACTGCCCTGCACTGCTGTCAGGCACTTTGCCGAGGGGAGCAGGGGCAGCCTGTGGCACAGCCCGGGCTGACACCAGCCTCAGCAAACACTCGTCCCAGCACAGCAGGGTTTTCACACAGATTTGCACCTACTGGAGTTCCTGCTGGGAAAAGGTGCCAGTCCCCAGGGAGATTTTCCATGAGCTGGAGCTTGGGCTGACATGCAGGTGGGTGCTCATGTCGGGCACTGCTGCTCCTGGCACTGGCGTGGGAGGGCAAGGAGCTCTCCTGGGCCAGGAGCAGCTTCAGATGGGCAATGAGAAGCACAGAGCTGCCTAGTGGAGATGCTCCCACCTCAAGTGACACATCTGCACAGGGGCTTCCTGGTCCCCTCTGTGTCAGGATCAAGGTGACAGTGGGCCAAGCACAAGCAGCTGCAGAGCTTTGTCTGACAGTGGTGGGTGCTGGGAGCTCCTGGGGATGCCCATGGCAGTGACCTCCTTCTGGGCACTCCAGTGCATCCTGGCACTTCTCATTTCTGGGTACTGCTCTCCATCACAAGGTGCTCTGCTTTCCCAGACTTGCCATTGTTTTGGCACATTTTTGCCACTACTTCTGTCTTTAAAAAAAAAAGCCCATTTCTGTGCCTGGTGAGTGCTGGCAGGAAGAGCTGGGAACTCTACAGACATCTGGAGTTTTGTGTGAGAGCAAGATTCTGTTCAGGGAATGAAGGGTTCCAGCGGGCAGACTAATGCTCCATAATGAGCAAGGCCTCATCGCTGGAATTGTGTTTGCCACGTTCAGCCAGTGCAGAAATCCCTTCCTGGGGAGACAAGATGATGTGGGCACAAAGGGGCAGCCACAGCTGTGGCTCTGCTGTGGAATTCACTCCCTCCCCAGAGCACTTGGCTGGGCTGTTATCACATGTGCTGTATTATTGAATTTCTCCAAAGTCTCCCTTTATCCTTATTAATGCTGTGAAAGTTGTAGCAAGGAGTGATATGATCTAACTTTGGATAAAATCACAATTTGTCCTTCTTCTTGGTGTAAATGTAACAGGGCTTAACTGTACAAACAAATAAGCCTAAATAGAAACATTTGTGATGATAAATGGGCAAGGAGAGCGCTTGCTGCAAGGTGAGAGATGACAGTGCCTGTGAACAGAATGGAGAATCTCGCTGCTTCAGGGTCAATCTCAGGCAGCCTCAAGGTCAGCTCTGCCGGCTCTCCCTCCTCCTCCTCCTCCCTGTGGGGATGGCAGACGTCCCCACACCTCGCTCCCAGCGGCAGCAGCTCCTGGGGTGCAGCAGGGAGCACGGCCGGGGTGGTTGGGCTGTGCCGGGGTGGTTGGGCTGTGCTGGGGTGGTTGGGCTGTGCCGCTCTGGGCATGGTTCAGTCCTGGCAGCTGCTTGGCCCCTTCACCATCGAGAGGCTGAGGCTCACCAGGAGAGGAAGAGAAGTGCAGGGAGCGTTGTGGAGCAGGGTGGCGGGCAGTGCCCGCTGGCAGAGCGGGCAGCTGTCCTGGTGAGCTCAGCCCCGGGCTGACCCCGCGCTCCCGCCAGCGTAACGAGCCCCGTGCGGATATTGATATGACAGGACAAAAGGCCAAGGTGCAGTAAGGACAGCAATCCGCAGGCCTCAGTCCATTTGTTTTTCACACCAAATCCATCACGGTAATGGGTCACCTTTCGGTGGCAGCTCATGATTACCTGCTTACCGGGGAGCGCGGCAGGTGGGCGGCGGGCCGGGGCCACGGGGATGGGTGTGGGCGCTGCTCCCGCCGCCCCGGGATTTATGGCAGGTCAGCGCCGCACGATTCCCTGATAGATCAAGGAGACTGGAGTTTATTTGGGTCACAGTGACCGGTGGTGGTTGCTGTGACAGAAGACTGATGGGGAGAGCTCTGGGGAGCTCTGGGGCACCTGCGGTGTGGGAGGAAGGGGAGCTGGGCTCCCTCCGTTGCCACTGCCCCATGGTCGTCCCTGACTGACCCTCCTGGGGCACCTGGTGCAGGGAAGGTGTGGGGAGTTTTCTGCCATGCCACCATCCCAAATACCCTTCCTCCAGGGCTGCAGCCCTCGCTGCCCACCCTGGTGCTCTGCCCACAGCTCGGGGCACGGTGAGCATCTCCTTTGGGCTGCAGCTCCGGAGCGGCGCCCGGCGCCGGGGGAGGCAGGGCTGACCCCGGGATGTCGGCCCGGCAGCTGTGCCCAGCGCTGCTGCGAGGAAAAATGTTCCTCCTGCAGCGTCCTGCTCACACATGGTCCTGTTTAATATTCATGCACCAAAATGAGACAAGTGCTTAATGAGATCAGCCGTGAGTTTCATTTGAACTCTGCCAGCAAAGGAGTCCTAAAAATTGCTCTGCAGTGGATGTGCTAAAAAGTTTAATACTCGCAGGCTGATGACCTCCACGGGGGCCTGGGCGAGGCGGCCGCGCTGCTCCCGGCTGGGGAGAAGAGGGAGCTGGAAATTAGAGCTTATTAAAAACTGTCCCCTCATGTGCTTCAGCGGAGGTGTGAGCAGGTTCAGGGGACCATGGGGAGGGCACAGGCTGCTCTGCAGGTTCCCAGGCTCTCCTTTCAGGACAGCAGCTAAACAATGCTCATTATTTCCATGCATAGGAAATCCCAGCCTCAGAAGACAGAGCTAAATCTCCCAACATCTTAAGGAATAGAAGCCATCTGTGATAAGGAGGGTTGCCTTTCAAAGATAAGGAAAAGAAATTGAAACATATTATACATAAATGGTTTCAGGCAATGAATCATTCTGCAGCGTCCTCGCCGTTGGATTGTGGTCATCACAAAGGAAATAGTAACAATGATAGTAACAATAATTAATACTGTGGGTGCTTTGTGCTGCTGCTGGCTGGAGGGCCCTCAGCCAGATCCCAGACACCAGGCCAGGAACAGTAAACATACATTTATGGTAATTCTATTTGAACTCTTGAGAATACGTCCCACACCACTATGATTTGATGGCTTATTAAACCCTGCAGGGTACCTTCTCAGGATAGGAGTGCTAGGAGCAGTCGGAGGGAGAGAGAGAGCCATCAGCAGGGACCAGCATCATTTCCCTCCTAATTAAAAGTCAAAATGTCATCTAGGTTTTTGTATTGTAATTGCAATGGTCATTGCAAAGACACCATGAAATCTGACTGCATTAGCACTTCTTTGGGGGGAGGTCTGCTGGATGAAGATGTATTGAAGGCTTCGTTCTGGCATTCCTCTTGTACAGTCCGGGCTTTAAGTGCAGTAAATGAGCCCCCCACCAAGAGCTCACCTCACCTCTGGGCACCCCCTCCCCCAACCCTATCAGGGGACTTGAACGGGAAAAAAAAAATCATACATTCCAACCCTAAATGATACCAGTAAGTTTGTGCAAGCTTATGTAAATCACACAAAAAGTGACAAGTTTTCCTATTAAAAGATAATTGTAATCAGGGTGCTGGACGTGCGGTGCACTGATGATTGGAGATAGACGGGCAGCGTGAAAAGATGGATCGTTTTAATTTGCACCAATTAAATTGAAGTTCATGGGATCATCTTCTTCAATCTTCATGAATACTTTATTTTCTGGCTGCTATGGAGCTATTAAAAAGAATGATTGAGCCAAGAGCTAGGCATAGTATATTTTATGAAATATCACCTTTAAAGAATTTGAGTGCGCCATTTTCATAATGAGTTTTCTAGTACCTAATACCCTTCTATATTACTACATTTTTAAAGTGGATTGATCTGGAAAGTGCAGAAAGTGCAGGTAATGATACATTTTGCTAGGATAAGGTGGCTGATAATGTATCATGTTACTGCTCTGAGAATAATAGATTGCCTTGTGTTTGAGATGTGGCATTCTTATTTTGGTGCTTGCCTTGTGCAGACAAGGGGAGTCCTCTCTGTCTCTGGAAAAAAATGTTTAATTGTTTGTACAATTTCCTTCTTGTTTCTTCTTTGTCTTTTCTGTATAGTTGGTGACCTCAAAAACAGATTTCTGAGGTTTGAGGGAGGCTGTTCTCAGGTATGCATTTGTCTTGATGGATGTTGTTAGAACAGAACAGCATGTAGGAGACAACACACTATGGGAGATAAAGAAATACACAACCCTATATTATTTACCAGTGCCTCACATTCTCTTCCCAAGAGAAATGAGTGATGATAGCTTCAAAGGGATAAGTCAATGAGAAGGGTGGTCATCTCTCACTCACAACTGCCAAAAAGGCCCCAAGTCTCACTATTTCATGCACAGACAAATCAAAACCTTAATGGGAAATGGGAGATGCTCAGCTGTGTGCCAGATTGGAGCCTGGCCCATGGTTCTCAGGCAGCTTTTGTGACTGTGAAGCTGAGGAATCCCTCCTGAGCAGCCCCTGGCCCCATGGCTGTGCTGCCCTTGCCCAGCATTGCTGAGTTGGAGCTGCCCGTGGCTCCAGGCACTGGGAAAACTGGCCAGGGACTCCTGAGCACGGGGAAAGCCCAGAGGATCTGCAGAGTGATCGCTCTCCTACAGGTAAGGAAGTCACTTTGAAGGTACACTGAGTAAAGTGTGAGCAAACCCACAGAAGCCCATGGCCCCTTCAGTGCCTGCAGGATCAGCTGTGGGGCTCCAGGTCCCGGAGGCAGTGTGAGGTGCCACCCTGCAAGGAGTCGCTAATTGGGCCGGCAGAGAGGTGACAGCCCAGGCCAGCAGAGAGGTGACAGCCCAGGCTGGCAGAGGGGTGACAGCCCAGGCCAGCAGAGGGGTGACAACTCAGGCTGTGCCAGCAGAGAGGTGACAGCCCAGCCCAGGGCACAGCAGGAGCTGAGCTGACCTGCCAGGCTGGTGCTGCTCACACCCACTGGTCCCAACTCCCAGGGGCGCATCCCCAGCTCTGCAAGTCACAGCAACATGATGCCGCCTCTCTCTACATAGGCTCAAGCAACAGCAATCATAATTAACCCTGCTAATTAATCAGGGCATAACATATTAATTGCCAGCACACGAGGCTCCAATTGAGCAGGTGCTGTGCGGGTCTCTAATAGGATAATGAAGTGAGGAGCGGTGCCACGTGCAGCAGGGAGCATCGCTGGGGGAGATGGGCTTGGCAAGCCCTGCGCTCAGCCACAGCTCCTGCCCTGGTGCCAGCGGGCCAGGGCCGCTTGGGCCACAGGGCTGCCAGCCAGAAAGCTGGGCAAAGGTGGGAAGGTGTGGCTGGCCAGGGGGAAGGAGTGGCTGCCCGCTCTGCACGGGGCACTGGCACCGCTGTGGGCGCCCAGAGGTGGCTCTGGGCAGGGTGACACCAGGCCAGCCTCCCACCTCGCGCTGCTCCGGGCTCACTCCTCGCACCAGGGCCCTGCCACGCTCCCCCAGGCACACCCTGCACCTGAAGCCCCTGTCCTGCCATGGACATCCAGCAGGGATGGGGCTCCTGCCCCTGCCCCCTCCGAGGGCAATGCTGCATCTGCCCCCAGCCCCTGGGACCCAGAGCCCTCGTGATGCTCCTGCTCCACACACACAGCCTTGGCCTCAGTCCTGCCTTCGGTTTTCTCTGCGTTTTGTTCCTCACGAATCAGGAATCGCCGTGCTTTAGCACCAGCTGACTGAGCAGGTCTTTATAAATGTAATCTTTGTCTGGACGTGGCAGCACGGTGCAGTGCAGCTCCAGCCTGGGTGCAGAGCTCACACAGCAGGAATAAGGTCTGCTGGCCACGCTGGGGCAGTCCCAGTGCCACACATCGCAGATGAGGAGCTGCTTGCAGGGACCAGGCACCTCCTCAGCAGAGGAAGGGCGTGCAGGCTCTCCTGTCTCCTCCTCAGGACCAGCGAGGTGAGCCAGGAGCCACCCTCAGCTCCCTTCACCTGCACATCCCTAATACCGAAACCATTTCATTTAAGGCGAGAGCTTTCACTGGGATTGCACAGGACCTTCTGTGATCTGCTTCACCGTTGTTTAGTCTAATTGTCCTAAAATTGGCAATAGATTAAAAGAAAATAATTATCCCTAATTATGTCAATTAAATGGCTAATTCATTAACGAGCTTAACATCCTTTACTTGGACCATCTCTGCTAGGCAAGATTGTGCTTCCAAGAGGAGATGCCAGGCGCTTGCTGCATCCTGTGTTGCTGCAGTTGCAGCGTGTTTAGCATGAGCTGCAGGAACAAAATCCCCTCATTATTCAGATGACAGAACAAAACTATAAATAGTGGATCGCAATTAAAATCAGAACAATTACTTTTTATCCATTATGCTGCCTTTTGCACAATGGCAGCCTATAAAAGGAAAAAGCACCGTCCTTTTAGATCTCTCTCTCTCTCCCTCTCTCTCTCCCCTTATCCAGAACTGTAGCTGGCTTGCTAATTAGGAGGCTTTTGAATTAGATTATTTGCATGTCTGAACAGGGCTAGGGTATTAAACATCCCCGAGGACATACTATAATAACCTCTTCAGTGGCTTTTAGGATCCCTAAGGAACCGGGAACTCTGAAAAAACCTCCAAAAGGAGGGAAAGTGCATAACGATTTCATCCAATTAGGTATGGATTAGTCGGCTTGGTGTCTTTGAATCCTGCTCGCCGGGAGAAGGTGTTCTCCTCCAGGAACATTTGACAAAATCATCAGGGAAATTATAATGCAGTACCTAAATGAAATCGCAATACCTTAGTTTCTCCTCCAAGAAAAAATAAACTACAAAATCAATACAGTGGTGTATAAAGCAAAAAGAAATGCACCAGTCACTTTATTGCCTGGCTGCGAGCACAGCCCTGTGTTTATAGCATCCATGAGCGACAGTCAAAGTCAGGCTCCAAAGGACAAAGCTGCTGCTGCTGGGATTGGCTGCAGCTGATTTTAATTTTTAAATACCACTGGTATTATCCTCTTCCTAATGGCTTTCCACACTCTTCCAGTTTTAAGAAATCAGCAGCCCATTTATATTTAACAAGACAATTAAGCTGCCCAAGCTCTCCAGCAGCAGCAGTGGTCTGCACTGCCGGGCACTGGGGTGGGACTGGGCAAACTGGGCCCGTGCTGGGCAGCTGCTGCCTCCAAAGGGCTGCTGAGTCCTGGGGCCCCCCTGAACCCCCCACCCCACAGCCAGAGCTGCCCCAGGCAATGGCAGGGTGAGCGAGGAATGAGGAGAGGGCAGAAAGGGGTTTGCATTGATTTTCCTCCTTTTATCTTTTTTTTTTTTTTAACTGCTGAGATCTAATTTGGAGGCAGTGGAACTCAAGCTTCATGAGAAGTATGATTATTATGAACTGCCTGTGGAGGTGAGCCGTGCTTATGAGACTGCACCTGCAGGGACCACTCAGTGTCACCTCTCCACACTGCATCCCACTGCCTGGACTGGAAACCTGAGTATTGCTAATTGGAATGGATTTCTAGAGCAACAATAAGAGAAACTATCTAGAAAACTGAACATGCAGCATTAAGCTTTATAGATCCTAAAATGTGTGGATAAAATTGCCCATGCTGGTGCTGTGCAGTTGGGGCTTGGGTTTGCACACCTGGAGCCACAGCGCTCAAGCATCACTGTCAGAGCAATCCCAGAGCAATCCCCTCGGGCACAGGGAGTGGATCTCTGCCTCCCCTTCCCCAGAGCAATCCCCCCAGGCACAGGGAGTGGATCTCTGCCTCCCCTTCCCAGAGCAATCCCCCCAGGCACAGGGAGTGGATTTCTGGCTGCCAGGCATACAGAGGTCCCTCCCCTTGCTGGGCCACCAGTCTTCAGCTGAGGGCTCTTGTGGTGAGGAGCACCCCTCCATCACACGTGCAAACCTCATTCCTTGTAATTTGAATTTTCCCCTTTGAACTCCCATCGGTGTCCCCTGCCCCTGTGCTGGGGTGGGCAGTGAGGGCAGCTCCTGGTTTTGCCTGTCCTGACCACCCCCACCACGGTTTCACACTCTTCTGACCGAGCTCCCTGGACCCTGGGTCACTTCCCTCTTTGCTCTCAGCTCAGCCCATCCCACAGCACCTTTGCAGCCCCCTGCTGCACACAGTGCATTTCAGGAGCTCCACCAGCCAGTTTAATGTGTTCTCATTCCCATCCCCTGAGCCCCAGACAGCTCATTTGCCATTTGGCTTTGGACTCTGCAGTGACCAGCTCCCAGAATGGTCAGTTACATGCTGGGAAGTTCTGGGGCTTAGGGCATTCATATTTATCAATACCAGCCTTCATTAACTACTGCTCATCCTTCTGCCTTGGCCAAATTTATCAGAATTTCTTTCATCTTTTCTGAATTTAACTAATCTATACCCCTGCTTCCTTTTCCAGGTCAGTAATTAATATATTAATGCCATTAGATTGAGTGTGTAACCATGTAGCACACTGCTAGTGACCCTTCACATTGACTATCTCCCACTTTTGTTTCCTTCCTCTTAGTCCATCTTATTGATTCATAATGTTACTGTATCTCTTACCCCCATTTTTATCTTGTTTCCTAAGAAATCCTGTGGGAAGACCTCATTAAAAGCCTTTTGAAAGTCTAAAAATATGTCAAGATATTCTCTTTTATCCATTTATATATTGGTAGGTTCAAAGTATTCTAACAGATTAATGAGACATGATTTTCCACAGCAGAAACTGTGTTGATTGGATGTGATCTTCAAGGTATTTTATCATTCTATATTTAATAAATGTTGAAACCATTTTGCCAGATACCTGTGCGAAGCTGAATAGTGTCTAATATCCTGGATCACACTTAGAGTCCTTTAAAAATGTATAATATACAGATAAAACCCCTCTGCTTTTCTTCCGGTAAGGGAAAACAGTGCAAATATTGCTGCTGTGTTTGTGTATTTCCTTAAATGCTGTGAGTATCTCAATATGTGGCCTTTTATTTCCTCTCAAATCAGCTCTGGGATGAGACACAAGGGTTTGTGAATAAACTGTACATTTGTCTTCTCATCCATCCACACACGCTGCAGTCCCAGCTGGATCCCACAGCACGGCTGGGCTGGAGCAGGGAGCATCCCACAGGTGACTCCTCTCTCCCACCAGACCTCTTGGTTCAGGTCCCCTCTGCAGAGCCCCCATTTCACTTTGGTATGTCCCAGTTCCTTGGAGTTAATCCATTTTCCCAAGAGTTTTTATAAGGAATCTCTAGCACTCCCCCTATTACTATTTCACTCTACAGATTAGCTTGTCAAAATTTGAAGATTGAAACTATAAACCAGTTTTTTCTTCTCTGTTGGAGAACAGTTAATTTCTTTAGAATGAATACCCTCTTAATTGCAACCCACTGCTCATTAGAAAACAAATTACTGGGAAATTATTTGTCCTTTCTGTTGCTTATGTCTCTGCCTTACAAAAGCAGGAATTTCTCGCTCAGCTCCCTGCAGGCTTGGCCCTTCCCAGCACAGGGACAAGCCAGGGGTGGCCTGTCCTCAGCACCGTGCTGGCAGAGGTGGCCCTGCTGGGACATCCGTGCCAGCCCTGGGACAGGCTGTGCCCATCACTGGAGGTGATGCTGTGTTCCTGCTGCAGGCACAGGGAGAAGCTGAGGCGTTCCCAGGGAACTTTGGAGCTGAGATAACGCTGAGAAAATCCCAAAGAGCAGCTCCAGGGTGCCCTCCCAGCACTGCTTCCCTGTGCACCACCAAGTGCTAATTCCTGCATTTACCCCAATTCTGTTCTCAGCTGTAGAAACAACCAAGAACTCATAAACCAGCCGAGCTCCATCTGCAGCTGGAGCACGTGGTGGAAATCAGGTGTCAGAGCCTGCGTGTGCTGTGTGCCCCCAAGCTCAGAACACCCCGGTTCTGCCCCAAAATGTTGACATGAATGGGATCCAAGACAGGTCTGTTAAATGGGTAAGCAGGAGATTAAAAGAGGAAAGAAGAATGAAACTTCCCTGCAGCCTAATCACATCTTGTAGGGAAATTCCCGCACCAACCCAGCCGTGAAGCCGGCACAAATCGATGTGGCCCAGGGGATCAACATTTTACATATATATATAAAAAATTGTAAACATCTTTTATGTATGCAATGTAATAACTACACTCAGCATCATGGGCTCTAAAAGCAAATGTTATGGGCAGTTGTATTGCAATAAAGTGGTTAAATGGGAAAGCTTTCAAGGGCTGATAATTTGTACTCTTTTCTTCGCAGAACCAACTTATTCTTGTCCGAGGATGACAAATTCAAACACTCTTCTGTAGGAAGAAGTTTTCTATTCATCAGGAATTTTCCTCACGCTTTTTCCATTTCCTGCACTTTTCAAGTTCAAAAAGAAGTTGGTTCCAGCCCTGATAATGAAAATGGGGTGTAGATGTAGGTCAGGCTACAAACCCCTCCCAGTCTGGGGGCCCAGAGCCTGCAGGGACCGAGCGTGGGGTCCATCAGGGGCATGTCAAGGACAAGAGTGCCAGGAGTGCCCATCCCAGCCACTGACCAGCTGCATCTGAAGCCTTCCCCAGCTTGGCTTGGGGTGATGTTGTATTTCTCCAGCTGATTCTCTCACGGAAAGTAGGTGCTGCTGCTAAAATGGTCCCCAAAATCCTTGGACTTGACTCTGCATGTCTGGTAGCTGCAAAATACCGTCTGAAAAAATATAAATGAATATTTTAAAAAATTTATTAACCAATAAAATTAACAATCAAATATTATTTCTGAGTCACAAATAAAGCCCGTGATGCAGGTTTGCACCGTGCCACACTAATTAAGCACTGTGGGAGAATTCCCCAGGGCCATGTCACCGCTCCTTCCAGACTGAAAATCAAAGCAAAGCTCTGGGCCTGCTGCACTAAATGGACAGTAAATAACACATTCTCTGCCTTTAATTATTTAACAAGCACAGCAGTAACCCAGGATGATGTAAAATATGGACAAAAATACTGTATGGGAATGCAGCACTGTTGCTGGTGCGTTTGCTGCACTGGAGACCCAAGTTCTCACTTCATCCAAGGGGCAGCAGCTCTGTCCTGGCTGTGTGCTCTTGAACCAGCAGCTCTGCCCAGTCCTTCCCTGTCAGCTGTGCAGTGGGAAGTTACTGCTCAGCACCCAGTGTGCTTCATGTAGAAAACCCACAGCTGGGATGAACTGGCAAGAAAAGCTTCCCAATATAACAGACTTTAGAAATGTTTATTAGCAGTTTGATAAGACTGTATGTGGAGGCTTTTAATCCCTTGCATTTATCTTGCCTGAGTGTCTCCACTGGATATTGTTTACTCTTTGGATTAGTAAACTCAGAATTAATTCCACTGTTTATTGCTGAAAGTGGCAGTAAATTCAGCATCTCAGGGAGAGCCAGGAATCTGTTTAGCCGTGCTGCATGACCCTTTCACGGGCAATAAAAACACCTCCCTGCATGGAGGGATGGAGCAGTTGGAGGCAGACCCCATGTCATTAGGGTACAGCATGTACAGGAGCCTGTGCTCAGCCCTTCTTTTCAGTAGGAATTGCAGATGCTGTAGGAATTTTGGTGTCTCTCAAGGGAAAAGAAAATGAAAGGATAAAGAAAGCTCTGCCTGCAAGGAGCCTGTCCTGGTGTCCCAGCCTGTCCTGGTGTCCCAGTCTGCAGCAGCAAGGATCAGGGGCCAAAACCAACCTTCAGCACAACCTGGGGCTCTTTTTGCTCTGGAATCTCGGTGCTTCAGGCAGGGAGGAGGCAGTGAGGGTTAAAGCACGGTGCCTGTCTGCTCCCCAGTTCCCTGCCTGGCTGTTTTTTCCCTGCTATTAAATCAGCAAAGAGGAATGTGGGGCCAGGAGCTGAGCGGGGGTGGTTGGAAAGGTTACCTAAGTGAACCATGCAATTTTTTTCCCTCAACTTTGTTCCATCTTAAGGTAAAAGGTTCATGCAGAGGGCTATAAATTCCTGTCACATTTTGTTGTAATCTCTCTATGGTTTTATTACTTAAAATGCTGCACTCTCGAGACGGGGAATTTTCCAGGGGTTTGAGGCTGACACGGAGCCACATTTATATTGTGCTGAAGCTCCTCTGGAGTCTCCTTGAGACATGTGGCCGGCAAACCCGGCATGAAGGCCTTATCAGTCACTCCAGCATGGAGTCAGCCATGAATTATACGGGGAATGGAGGTGGCTCTGCGAGAGCGGGATTGCGGGCCGCCGGGTGACAATAAACATGTCCCGGGAATGTGTCCTCCATCACTCAAGTTCAGATAGCAGATCTGGACCTTAACTACAGCTCCCCATCTCTAAATCTCCCTGTGACCTGAGCGGGAGATGGAGGTGAGTCTCAAGGATATCTGTCTGCAGGGGATCGCAGGGGGTTTATAAGCGGCGTGAGCCGCAGCCAGCCCCGCTGCCAGCGCGGCTCCCGGCACGGCCACGCCGATCAGAGCAGGGCTCTGGCCACCAAGGGCAGCCAGGGCTGCTGGCACAGAGCGTGGGAGCCCTGCAAAACCCTCCAGTGCTGCCAGAAGGGTGAAGCATCTCCTCGCGGGTTCTGCCTCCCTGAAAACACAAGTGGAACGCGGTGGGGGTGGCACAGGGCTCCCTGTGCCTGGAGGCTGCAGCACCCAGCTGCACAGCACCTGGACCAGCAGCACAGGCTCCTTCTGCAGCTCCAGGATATCCCAGAGGGAATTCTTCTTCATCCTGAGCTCCCTGTGCCAAGCCCGAGGATGGGTGCCCTGCAGTGCCCATCTCTGCATGGAAGCCAAGCCAGAGCCGAGCCATGGTGGCACCCAACCCTTGGGCAGTGGCAGAGACCAAGTGGCTCCCAGAGAGGGGAGAAATAAATCAATTAATCCTGTTCCTAAATTAAAGTAATAAGAAGAAAGAGCCTAAATGCAATGTGTTAATGAAGTAATGAAGGAAAGCGGCATGCTCAGTGCCACAGCTAAATACAGCCATTAAAACCCATAACCTCTGTAAAATTTGTGATAAAATTACAATTTAATTTTATAAAGATAATTTATTAGCTAATACCTCATTGCACATGTTAATAGCTTGTGCTTAAATAATAGTAATCTTGATTGCTCTGTGGTCATTAAACTTTTTTTTTACATACTGGTTAACTGACCGTTTTGTATGTGGTTTGAGGAGAAAAAAGTAATTATTGAAGTCTTAAGCACTGAGTTAATTTCTAATGAAAGGATAATTTTATTCCAATGATTTTACATTTAATTAACTAAAGCTACATGCAATATGAGGTTCTAAGGCAGTGCTGGTTCATTTGTGCACTGGACAAAAGGCAGGGGTGGGCGAGCCCCGGCCCTGGCAGGTGCAGAGGAACTGGGAGCACCTGCGGGGGGAAGGAGGGAATGGAGCAACCCCACAGAGTGAGGCCGAGAAATTGTACAGCTTTTTGTGCTGTGCTGGAATGGAGGTTGGAGCCGAACTGGGAAGGGATGTGGTCATGGTTTTGGGCTCTGTAAAGTGGATGCCATTGTCACCCTGAAGATTTCTGTGCTGTAGGAGTGGTGAGACAAGAATGGGAGGAGGTGGGATGGTGAGTGTGATATTGCAGTTTGGAAAATGCTGGAAAGCTGGAAAAGAGAAAAAATTGATTATGGGAATGAATGTAGAAAACCAGACAGAAAACCATGCTTTTGTCAGTCTGAAAATGTTTGGTTTGATATATCCACTACCTTTCACTTTTGGTTCAGGTCAGTTTTTACATGTAAAAGTTCTCTTTGACTTAAAATGCTAGAAAATTCTCCAGCAGAAGCACCGAGCTGCAAACAGTCACGACCGACCAGTGACACTTTCTCCATCCCTCCCACCCTGCTCACAGCCCTTGCTGCCAGCCCAGCGCTCCCACAGGTGGGTGCCGGAGCCGGGGCTGTCCCGGCAGCGCTGGCACGGGGCGCCCATCGGTCACCACCCTGTCAGGTAGGGGTTTGCAGGCTGCAGGGGAAACGCTTGTCAGGGTATTGATAAACAACAGATCTGTGTCAGTGCAGATGCCTTTTTAATGGCGTGTCCTGAGGTGCAGACATTAGGGTTATATCCTCCTGCCTCCCAGCCTCTGCGCAGCAATCACTCCTCCGCAAGCAGAGCCAGGGCTGCCACCGACCCTGCTTCCCGCCTTATTAATGCATCTGCCTCGCACTAATGCAGAGAAAAGACAAATCTGGAGCCCTGCCTGCACAGCAGGACTGTGGGGTGCTTGGGGGGCTGTGCAGTGCAAAACAAAAGTTCAGATTCTGCTGTGCCCCGGGCACCAGGGAACAGGAACACAACGCCGTGTCCCAACCCAGCCCGGGCCGCTCATCACACATGGACTGGCCCAGGCTCCTCTGCCCTGCACACCTCCTGATATTCCCTCCTAAAGGGTTAGCAGCCTGGGACTGGGGCTTTTGGGACTATCTCTAAAGTCTTTATTAGCAGAATGAAAGACTATCCATGAGAAACATCCAATCTGTCTTAAAGCGAAGTCCCTGTGAGAGCAGGGGAGAGCCTGTGTGGGCACAGACAACAGCAGTCCCAGGACAGAGCTGATTTGTCTCTCTGGGATGCTCCTCCAGTGCAGCTGCTCCTTGGGATCCTCCCCATGCTCACCCCTGGAGCAGAGGTACCAATTTTGTTTCCTTCTTCCTGGACAGTGGCTGCTGTCCCAGCTACTGCAGATCCCAAAGGAAGGTGGGAGTTTGTGCTGGGCCATGAAAGGAGCCCCAACAGAGCTCTGAGTGTATTTTGCATGTCCTGCTACCTCAGATCTCAGTCCTTTATTCATAGAGAAGTACTCAGGTTTGGAGCATCTGCCCCTTGTCAAGGAGAAACAAACCCATGCAGCTTAACTGGCTAATCCCAGCAGGGCTCAAACTTAAAATATTCATAAATTAGCCCACAGTACACATTTCTCAAAAATATATTAGGTGTAAGAATATTAACCCCAGGAATCACAGGGACATCAGGAACCTTGCCACACTGTGCATCCACTCTGCAAAAGATTGTATTTCTTTGAGAAAAAAGAATTTCTCTCTCTCTCTTAGCCACGGTTTGCAGGATTTAATATAATGTCCATTAGCAGAAGCAAGCACCACCCTTGAAGCACACATGCAAATAGCAGGGGAGAATGGAGGAAGGCAATAAAACTGGAAGCAGCCTTTGGAAGTGCAAATAAATAATTGGGTTGCAATGTGGAAGTGTTTTCTGGTTTGATGGGCACCTCCTTTCACTGAAAATAAACCAGGCTGAATGGCTCAGTGGGTCCTGCACACCTCTGAATGGGCCCAGCTAGCTTGTGCTCTTGGTAAGAGTGGGTATCAAGGAGGTACATAAAAACATAGTTTATTGTTAAATTAAGTGTCCTGTTCTTGAAAACAACCCTTAAATTTAACATTCCAAGGCTGCTGCTGTTTATTTGCACTCTCAGAGCACTCTCAGTGATGTCCACTCAACTACTCGAGAAATACATTGCAATAAAAATAAATGGACAGTTTGGGTTTCTCTAAAATTAAAAGAGGATATACAGCAGCCTTGCACTCCTGCCTTGTACTGAGGTAACCTGTGATAAAGTCACATTGTGTCAGAGATGGCAAATTATGCCTGCTAATTACTTACCGGAATTTCAGATTTGTCCTTACCATAATTAAAAAGGTGTCACTTTATTAGAATAGGGCTGGAATGATGGGGCTTGGAGCAGTGCAGGAGATTTCTGGTTAGAGATAATTACCAGTGATGTATTCCTTTCTCTCAGAGCCGCCTTTGCTGCATTCCCCATTACTGCGTAATGGATGTGTGGCACGGCCGCCGTGGGGCCCGAGCCCGGCGCGGGGAGCCCCTGGCCAAGGGGGTTCCAGTGCCAGCCCGAGCCCCGCTGGGCACCTCCAGGCCAGCCCAGCAGCACGGCCCCGCTGGCCCCAGTGAGCCTCCGCCCGGGTTCAGGCACAGAGGGACGAGCTGGGGTCAGTCCTGCTCGGGGCTGCCCTCCCTGCCCATGGGGCCATTCCAGCATTTCCCTGGCAGCTCCAGGGGCTGCTCTGCAGTGCCAGCTGCCTGCCCAGGGACAGCTCTGCACCCTGCTGACCCCGCTGGCGAGTGGGGCAGGAACCTGCCTGGTGCCAGAGGAGGGCAGGGCTGGGATCCCCGCAGCCCCGCTGCCCAGCCCCGCTGCCCAGCCCCGCTGCCCAGCAGTGTAACACCCCTCTGTTGGCAGAAGAGGCTCCAACGCATCCAGGGCAAACTCGAGTCTCTCCCAGGGCCTGGCAAAGGAAAATAGCAGCATTTAATCGCCATGAAAGTCACAGCGTACACAGGGACGCAGGGAGAATAATTGCATGGCTGGAGTGCCTGGCTCCACGTTATCATTACACATTGGATTCCTGGTCTGTAAGTACAGGGATGGCGTGAACCCCCGCAGAAGATGAAGGTTATAAAAGAGGCATTACTGGGAAAGGTCAGCAGGCTATTCAAACACAGAGCAGTTGCAATCCGCAGATTCAATACCAAAAGCTATTTGCAGGGCTGGAGAGGCAGGAGGAGTGGGAGAGGCAGACACAGCCCGCTTGCTACGGCCACGGGAAGGTCCTTGTGCAGCAGACTCACAGCTGATGGCAGGCGAGACCTGCCCCGCTCCAGCCCTGCTCAGCCCTGCTCCCACCAGCACTGCCCTTTGCCATAGGGTGCTGGCAGTGCCACGCTGTGCCAGCACCGCACCAAACTCTTCAGCCGTGCCTGGAAATAACCAGGTGGAGCACAACGGGTGAGACAGCTCTTCTGTCGATACCCCTGAGGCCTGGCTGCAGACTGTCATCAATCTGATCTCTACTCCAACACATCTGGGCAGCTAAAACATCTTTTCCTTTCAGAAGAGACCTCCCTAGGCTGAGCGCAGCACTGCAGCCACGCACTCCACGTCTGGGGTACCACGACACAACAGATCCTGTGGCTGATGGAGAGCCCCATCAGACTCCACATTTTTATAAAAGATGGTTTGGTTAGCTCTTGAGGCACTGTTGTTATTGCCAAAAGGTTTTGCTTCCCAAGCCTGTGCTGAATATTGTATTGCTTTGCTATGCTCAGAAACTAAAATTACAACAATTTAATTTTGAATATGGTGGCATTATTACCATTTGTATTTGCTGTTTCATAAGACTTTTCATTTCAACTGCTTTGCTTTCCTGTCAAGAGGAAAAACCTTCAATCTATCGGCTTTTACCAGAGAGGGAACTGTGCTGGAGTGTAATGCAGTATTGTATATTTCTTCTCTAATGCTCTTTTGAACAAAATCATCTATTTCATCAACAGTATATCAGCGGTGACCAAAGACCATTAAATAATGCATCTCACTCAGGAGCAGTGGAGCAGGGAAAGGGCTCTGACCTGTTTTAAACCTTATTACTTTCTTGCATTATGCCCCTCACTGCAATCTTTTTGTTTAAGTGATTTCAGCTGAGGCGTTGCTTCCTGCCTTTAAACACACGGTGGACACGTTATTGCTGAGCTGGTTGGACTCAGCCTCAGCATTTCCCATCCTACACCAAAACCAGCCTCTGCACGTGAATCTTTGTTAACCTCACCAAATACCTGTGTGTGCATCAGGGGCTGGTGTGAATAACATCCCTCTTTATTTCGGATCTCAGGGGCAGACTGCATTTCGTTTGGACCCATGGCTTCAGCTCCCAGCAAATGTTTGGTGCTCACAGTTAGCAACCCAGGGTTGGTAAAGCAGGGAAATTCATCCAGAGTGGAAGAGTTTAAGAGGAGAACATACAGTTGTAACAAGCAGAAGAGGTGTGGGGCTGCAGGCTGGGATGGAAGGTTTGAGGAGTGGTGTCCCCATGAGCCCTGTGCTGGCAGTGTCAGGAGGACCACGGTGGCACCAGCAGCCTCTGCCTGTGCAGAAGCCAGCCGTGGCCACCGTGGGCAGCACATTCTGCTGCAAAACGTGCCCAGTGCTGTGCCACCGTGGGCAGCACATTCTGTTACACAACATGCCTGGTGCTGTGCCCAGGGGCAGAGGGCCGGCCCAGGGCTGCAGAGCGGGGCCATCCCCACACTGTCCTTGCCCAGCCCTGCCGGTGGGTGTGTGGCCAAGCAGTTCCTCTGCCTGCTGGCCAGCCCAGCCTGCCCTGGTGGCACAGGGACAGCTGCCCGGGGGCAGGGCAGCCGTGGGGCACAGGGACCCAGCTGCACTCTGCTCGGGGCTGCACCCCACAGCTCTGCTCTCCCAGCCCTGCTGAAGCACAGTCCCCCAGCAGCCGGTGAGGGTGAAGCCTGAGAGACTTACAATTACATTTTCTCACTAGTCTAATGAGGTGAGAGACAGACAGAGGAGTGAGTTCCCTGGGCTAATTTTCCAGCCAGCAGCCACTGCGTTCCTCCTCGGCTGCAAGAGGCAGAGGGAGAAATGACTCTTCCAGATTAGAGGCTCTTGCTGAAGGCATTCCAGAGTACCATATTCCTCTAGGACATTACAGCAAAAAAATGGAGATGACAAACTGTTTTGCTACATTCAGCTGGAATGAAGTAACCCCCAAACAGAACTGTGTGGTGCTGGGGGTGCGCTGATCAGGAGAGAGCACCCGGGGAGGGCAGGGACTGAAGCCTGGCCTGAATCATTGCACAGGGCTCTGCTCGAGCGAGAGAAGGAGCAGGTCAGCACCTGCACACAGGGAGGAATTAGCTGTGAGAGGGAAGGAGCATTGCATTTGTCTCCCCTGCTAGTGAACAATTTGTTATCATGGAAATGTTAGCAATGGAATATTCGCTGCCTGGCGGGAGCAGCACTGGGCTGCAGGGGGGAAGTGCTGGAAGGAGAGGGCTCTGCCTCTCTCCCAGGAATGTTGGATCCTTCAGCTGGAGAAACTCTGAGAAATCCCTCCTCATACCCACAGGGACCATGGAAGGAGTGCTCCTTTCTTGGCTCCTGTCCTCTGTGGTCTTTGCACTGGATTCACGGGTGCTCAGATTTGACTCTTTGGAGGTTCTCAGATAGCTTTGGTTGAGCCCAATGCCCCCCTCACACCCCTGGTCTCAGCACACCAAACACTTCCAGCATGCCTGAATGGACCTGAGACACCTGAACTTCCTAATCTTGACTCCTAAGTCAGGAGGAAGAGTCAATAAAATCCCTCCATCATCATGAGCACGTGCAATGTGTTCACACACACACGCATGTGCATGGGTGAATAACGCTTCTTCAACCAGTCCCTGAACAAGATTGGAATTTCCCATTTGACTGACAAATCCAGCCAGTCTGACCCATCCCTTGCCATCCTCTGAAGTATTTGGAGCTAGTAGCTGTTCCTGGGCTTTGTATTTAGCCTGAATTACGTCTTGGTTAAAAGGGTGTGTGCAGAAGTCACCCTTCTTTTGTTTCCAAAAGGAGTTCTTTCCAAAAGCACTCTGCTGCTCAGCTCATGCAAACTAGGAAGAGATCTGTCAAATATCAAATACGAATTTTGTTGCTGAAGCTCTTGGAAAATTGACAGGTAGCATGCAAGCAAACATTAAATCAATAACAGTGAATTTCCCCCGGGAAACTTGTAGTGTTTTCTCATCAAAATCTTTAAATCCTTAAAGAACCCATAAAAGGTTTACGCAGTCCGTGTTGGTTAATCTGGTTACCTCTGCATGGCTCGGCGCTGCTGATCAGCACGGCCAGCTAATACCCAGTGCTGATCACCAGCAGTGTGTGTAATATCCAGTGCCCCGGCGCTGATGTATTGGAGCTTTGTTAGTCACTGTGGCTCCTTGGTAAATTCATTTGGAGTCCTCCGGGGTTTTAAATCTCTCATTTGGCCAACAACGAGGTCTGAAAAGATTGCAGTTCATTTCGACCCACAGTGGATGGAAGGCTCATTTACTGGCTGCAGGCAACTCAATCAGGCCGGCCGCTGATGAGTGAGTGACTTGTTCAGACCGCTAGTCAATATGTGTCTGCTGTGATAGAATGTCAGCATCTGCTGCCTGCTCCTGTCTCCCACTGCTCTGGCTTTTTTCATTTGGGCTGATCAATGTTATTAAAAACACCTAGGAGTTCCTTAACTGCTCTGCCACTTGAGGCTTTTCCTTCTTCCTTTTTTTAAACACAACTTTGTATTATCTGCAAACACGTGCAGATGATGTACAGATCAATTTTTTACATGAGTGTGTGGGACGGGGCGTGTGTGTACACTCAGGTACATAACTTGTGCACTGGGGCTGGCTCTGCAGCTTCATCACTCTGGTTTGGGATTTTTGTGTGTGTTGCCCTGAAGTAGCTCAGACTTAGAGCCTAATGCAAACATCTACTAATTACTATTTGTAAATAAACTTCAAATACAAGCATGGAAAAAATAATGCACCTTCTCTAAAATTGAAGTGTGAATGCCCGAGTGGAATCAGTGACACCCTGTGGACACCCACACATTAAAAATCAGACTGCTGCTCCTATAAAAGGGGAGATAGAACTCAGGTAAATAAGCAGAGGGTTGAAATCATGACAGGTCTGGAACATACACACCGTTTGCCTGCCCAGAAAGCCGTTTCCTGGGGACTAATGGCACTCCATGGTACAGGTGGGTCAGCCACCAATTACACAAAAAAGGGAACAGATACACTGCTGAGCTCCTGCAGGGACTGCACCGTCCCGAGGTAATGGAAGAAGGGGGATGCTGCATCTTCTGGGCAGACCCCAGGCTTCACATTACCCAGAAGAAGAAGAAGGGAGAGCTCTCAGTGCCCAGGTCACACAGAGAAAAGGCAAGGAGATCTGCTGTGACCTGAGGACATGCTTCAAAATCCACCCATGCTTCCATCCCTACCCCCTTCCTCTGCAATATGGCATCCAAAATAGATACCAAGAAATGACCTGCCAGGAAAAAAATGGAAGCCTATAATTATGTTATTGAAAACCTGTTCCACACTGTATTATTTAAGGTTATTTTATTATGATGTTGAGATGAGTTTCTTAAAGAAGAAACTCTGGGTTTATTGCACTCTTCACAGAGAGGAGCCCTGGGTGATTTGATAGCCTATTTGAACAAGAGGGATGCTTTACGAGCCCCTATAAAAACTGATGACCCCACTCACATTTGTATTTAATGAAATAAGGAGGAGCTTTGGTTATGTTTTCAATAACCTTCAGTGCTCTTTCAAACCTGCTTCAAATAAGAGCCAGAATCTGCATGTTTCTGTGCCAGATCCCAGGTGTGTGTAGGGAGGGCTCTGGAGGTTCAGCCTGGCTGGTGAGCTGTCCCTGAGTGCCTGTGTCCCTGTGGTGCCACTGCCAGGGCTGTGTCCTGCCGAGGGGACGGTGGGATGGGTGAGAAGTGCTGTCCCAGTGGAGGAGGGTGGCCAGGAGGAAGGTTGGGCTGAGAAGGGGCTCCAGAACTCATCTGCCGCAGCCACTCAGGCACCAGCACACTTCTTGTTTCTAAGTATCTTCCCACACACCAAATCTGGCTTTTTCATTACACAATTTTGGTCTGTCATAAAACATTAAATCTTTCTGAAAAGTTCCAGTGTTTGGATCCTCCTCATTACATTAAATAATTGCTGCTGCTGGAAGGATCAGAGGCTGCACCCGCAGCCGGTGGCACTGCCTGTCCCCACATCTCCTGGGAGGAGATGAGCCCAGCTGTCCACTGGGGACCAGTGCCCGGCTGAAAGGGTCAGAGCAGGTCCTTGGGAGGGTCTTGGGTGGATATCTCTTCCCCGTTTAGCTGGATTTAGCTGGAAACGATCCTGATCCTTTCTGGGCCTCGGTGCCCGGGGGAGTAGGGGTGCCTGGGGGGCACGGCTGCCTGTGCCCAGCAGAGCAGAGCAGAGCAGAGCAGAGCAGCTCCGTGGGCTGTGAGTGAGGCCTGGTGGCTGCAGTGGATGGGGATTTCTCCATGGAGTGCTCAGACTGGGCTGCTCCCTGCCAGGCTGGGCTGGGATGACAGCGGAGGGAGAGCCGCGGTGCCGCTGGGCCGCTGTCCTGCGTGCCCACTGTGCTGCCCCAGGCTCTGAGATGAGGAGGGGCAGCCTGGCAGGGTTTATTAGAGCACATCCAAGCCCTGCACGCTGCATTTGCATTCACAGTTTGATGTAGATGCCACATCAGCAGATGCCGAGGAATAAGCTGGAGCAGGGTTATAGCATCCTGGAGCTGCAGTGATTCAGTGTGATGCCTCGGCAAGCTGCTCCGTAATGGGCTGCAAGTCTGATTTTTACGATCATTGGAACGTAAAGGGTCAGAATCTTAATCTCCTAATACTGTGTTTTTAACAACATTTACACTTTAACATATTGAAAAATCTCATCTCTTTCTGCCACCCAGCATGACAGCACAATTCAAAGCGATCAGTGCAGCAGTATATTTCAGTATTTTAAACATAAATCAGCCTGGCTGAAATATTTTTTCCACTTCCAGTACTTCTGAAAACCTGGGATTTTCTATCTTTAATGTTTCTTACTTGAACCTTCGTATTCAGTGGAGCCTCCCACCTGAATAATTCAGCAGCATCAAATAAAGAACCCAGAATGGAGGCCCCAGTCCAGCACCCAACACAGACATGGTGCTTTGTGGCCCATTGCAATGGGAAACCTTACCTGAGGAACACAAATGGCTTGGGAATTGTCTGCATGTAAGGAAAGAATTAAATTCTGCATCACCCAACATAGCTAAGTGACAAGCAATAGGAACACATCAGGAATAAAGAGCATTTTTGATTTCATGAAACCTTTGGGATTAAAGTGGAGTTGGTTTTTTTCAGAATTTGCAAATCTGACACAAACCATTTATTCCAAGAGCCAGTACTCAGTGCAGGAGTGGCCTCTCCTCCCAGAATAACTGAATTCAGTTCTTCTCTAGGGTATGGAAAGGGAAAAAAAGAAGAAAAGGACCCCTGGGGTTTCCTCATTAGTGCAGCCTTCCCTCCTGGTGCCCGGTCTGCTCCTTTCCTGTGCCTCTTGCCCTTCTGCACGTGAGCTCTGGGGCTGGGCCCTGCTTGGGCTGAAGGACCATGCACAGGAGCTCTGCCCCTTCCCACAGCTGCTGCCCCACGCCGGGACAGCCTGGCCTCCTGTCTGACTTTTTATTTAATTAGAAGCTCCTGATCCAGTTTTCCTCTAGGCTGGCCTGGATTTCTCTCTGCTCCCACGTGAGAAAGGAGCTGGGCATATGGGCTGAACCACAATGATTTGATTCATGGGCTGAAATCATCATTGAACAAGTGTCACAACATGGCATTAGATTAAGAACTAAAGTGATGGGCTATGGTGAGTCTGTTCATTAGTATTAATAGAGCTTAATTAGGCACAAGCATGGTGTTGCAGGGAAATGTGAAGTTGGCTGCAATTTCCATGGTGGGAAAAAAAGGTGTTATTCCATAAAGGAGATAGAGGCCCCTAAGCCTTGTGCCTGCCTTTGAACCCAGCACAATCTGGGCTTGGGATGTGGCCTTCCTGCCCCAGGAATGCAAGGGAGGCAAGGACTGGGTCTTGTTAAGAAGCCAGAATTGAGAAATGGAAAGTGCAGACTAAAACCATGAAATCTGGGGAAGCCCTGACCTTCATACAGGGAACTGCCTCAGGGAGAGTCATTCAGTGCTGACCTACCCTGGCAGAGGAGAGCACAGGTCAGAGCAGCTCTTCCAGTCCCCAGGGAGGGTGCCAGGGAGGAGCAGAGTGAGAGGGACAAAGGGACAGGGACAATGAGCACCTGCAGGAGCCAGTCCCCACATGGCACTGGACCAGGTGGCTCTGCCAGGGCTGGGGCTACTTTGCAACCAGGGTGAATATCCATGGATGCATTCAATGCTTTTGTAATTATCTCAGTTGTTTCTTTATCTTCAGTATCCTCCCTCTTGCACCAGTTTGCCTCCATTCATGCTGCTCTTTGCTTTATGGTTCTTAGGCCATTTTACATTTCTCCCCATTTGGCAGCATTAAATTTTATTTACCATATGTCCCTTCTGCTACAAAGATGATAAAATCCTTTGGATTTTTGTTGTGCTGTTCAAGCTCATTCAGCACTCACCTCAATTTAGCATCCTCGGCAAGTGGAGCTGATTTGTTGCTGGTTTTCACAGAGGTCCAAGCGGGGACACTGCCAGGTTGTGCTGCAGACCTGCACTCTTCCACTGCTGCTTACCCTGTGCCAGATATCGTCCCCTCAGGAGGTCTGCAACACCTCTGTGGTGGGACAGAGCATCATATGGACCTCTGGCAAAAAAAAAAACCAAGGGAAATGCCAAGAAAATCCTTTGTATTTGGTTATTTTCCCTTTTTTGTTTATATTCTGTTGAAAAGTCTCCCCTTGCTGGCTATTCCAATCAGTGCTGTCAAACCTGGGGTTAATGTGCTTTTCAAGCAGCCCACAATGGCAGAAAAGTGGAGGCCCAGCCAGGATTAATGCCCAGGGCCAGATGGGCTCTGCCCTTGCTCTGCTCTGGCCGCAGTGGGGTGGGCTGCCAAGGAGGCACTGCCCGACCATGTGGAGCCCAGTCCCAGGCAGAGGGGGAGAAATGCACCTTAGGATGGCACAGGAGAGCTCCTGGCAGCCCCAGGCTGGAGCTGGAGCTCGGGCTCGCTGCCCTCTGCCCCTTCAGCCCCAGACAGCGCACTCCAGGCTCCCCGGCCAAGGCCCTCCCTGCCCACCTCTTACCAAAGCTCCTGCCTCCCTCCCATTCCCTGGAAATTAAAATGCATCAGACCATTTTAGCACTCATGAATGAATGAAATGCAAAATGCTGCTACACTGGACTTGGCTGCTGCAGTCAAATCTAGCTGGAAACAGTGGCTTCAAATTGTTTCCACCTTCAACCACATCAGGAGGTGATTTGGAGATCCTCAGTGGAATACTAATATTTCTAGAAGTCTTTTAATTTTAAGCAAGTGAGGGGGCAGTTTGAGGCACAGCTAGCTCTGCTTTTAACAAAATAGTAATCTCTCACTTTCATAACATCTTTTGATTTAAAAGGGCTCAAGCTGAGGCCCTCACCCTTCTGAGAGCATGGCACAGCCGGAGCTGGGAGTCTTGGCCAGGCATGCTGGAACCAGAAGGGCTCTGCACGGAGCAGTGAGCCCACCTGCCTGATCGTCCTGGGGGTAAGGGCTGAGCTGCCACGTCCCAGGGCCTTGCAGTGACTTTTCCTCCCCGAGGATGGCCTGTCCTGCAGGCACTGCCATGGCAGTGCCATCACTGCTGGATGAGGATGCTGGAGATGGGAGCTGAGCCTCGCTGCACCCCTCGGGCACCTGGCCCCCCTGGCTGTGGGTGCTCCTTCACCCAAGGGCTCAGTGCAGCATCCACCCCTCTGTGCCCAGCCCTGTCCTGCTCCAGGCAGCAATACCGAAGCCCACAGGTGGGTTTGGGTCACGGCTGCACCTCCACCCACGTGGGGCAGGGCAGGGACCTCAGCGGGGTGAGGTATGGCCCCGGGGCGGGCAGGGAGGTGGCCCTGCCATCATCCCCATGGCACTCCTGCTGCCCCAGCCCTGCCAGCCACCGCTGCCCTTCCATGGAGAACCAGACTTGAAGAGAGCTCAAATTAAATGTAAGTAATTTCCCTTTTTCCTACCTTGAAATTCCTATTGATTTCCTACCTAAATAGAAATTCCTATTGATTTTGTGTCTGTTCATATTAGTATGTTACCTTGTCACCTTTTGTTTGCAATATTATGTTGTTTTATGTGTGAATGTTTTTGGGAAGCTTTGGTGGAGCTGTGTCCCCGTGGGTGTCACCAGAGCCTGCTCTGGCAGGGTGTCCGGCTTGGCGGCACAGCAGGGGCTTCAGACACTCCCTGTTCCCCACGGGGACCCATCCCAGGGTGAGTGGAGCCCCACCTGAGCTCTGGGACCCCACCTGAGCTGTGGGACCCCACCTGAGCTCTGGGACCCCACCTGAGCTCTGGGACCCCACCTGAGCGCTGGGACCCCACCTGAGCTCTGGGACCTCACCTGAGCTGCAGCCCCCCTGTCCCTGTGTCTGGGCTCTCCCGTGACAGCGTGTCACAGCCAAGGCAGCGCTGCTGCCCCGGCTCTGCAGGGGTTATTCTGGCAATGTTTTCTTGTGAAAGCTGCCGGCTGTTCAGAAATCCTGCAGCTAACAGGCTGTTGTGGTGCTCACGGCTCTGCTGGTCAGACAAGTCTCTTCCCCCTGTCCCCGGCGTCCTCTGTTGCTCACACCTCGCTGAGCAGGCACCGCCACGCCGAGACCTCTGACCGAGTTGTCAAGGTGACGGCTGCTGTTATCCTAAAGTACTTATTTCACATACATGGTGTTTTGTCCCTGGCTTTTATTGAAACACAGAGAAGAGACCAATTATCTTCCTAATGGTTTGCACAGCTTCTTTCTCCTCTTAAGTGGGAGTTAATGACAAATGGTTTGGGCAGGGGGTCGCTCTTGCCCAGGGATCTCTTGGGTGTCCCCTGCTTTCCAGGTGTCCGGGGACAGGGACCGCTCCTCTCATCTGCTCTCCTCGCACAGGCATTGTCACCGATTTTCTCCTTCCTGCCAAATTAACACTCCTTCCTAAGTGCCCAAGAGCTGCAGCACCTCCATGCCCAGGCAGGAGGGGTACAGTGGTGCCAGTGCAGGCAGGGCTGCCCGGGGTCAGCATGGGAAAAGGGGGCTGTGGGCAGCACCCGGGGGATGCCAGCACGGGCAGGGGCCTTGAGCTGTCCCTGGTCACACACACAGTGCTGAGCCTGATTCCATCCCTGGCCCGCATGGCCGAGGGACACCCCAGCGTGGCTGCTGGGCCGGGGTCACACAGCAGCAGGTACAGCAGGTGCCGTGGCTCCCTCCCACAAAGAGGCACATTCAAATGCTGGTGTGATGCCTGTCTTAAGCCAGATAATGAAGAAGAGGCTCTTTGCAGTGCACACAGCTCTGGCTGAGGTGCACCAGGGGAACAGTCCAAGTGACACTCTCTCTCACTGAGAGGTTGGGCTGTAGAAGCAGATGGGGGGGTCCAAGTGGAGCCAGTTCAATTCCAGCAGCTTCCCCCTGTCAAGCACAGGGCAGGCAGAACAGGCCCCTTCCCAGCCGGACTGGAGCTTCACCCAGCAGGTTCCTGCCCTGCGAGCACCGGGAGCTCCGAGCTCCTGCAGGACAGGGCTGCGAGCAGCTCCGCTCCGGGCGGGCTCTGTTAT
>NC_133043.1:0-5000 GCF_048771995.1 Taeniopygia guttata
AACCCTAACCCTAACCTACCCTAACCCTAACCCCTAACCTCCAACCCTAACCCTAACCCTAACCCTAACCCTAACCCTAACCCTAACCCTAACCCTAACCAACCCTAACCCTAACCCCTAACCCTAACCCTAACCCTAACCCTAACCCTAACCCTAACCCTAACCCTAACCCTAACCCTAACCCTAACCCTAACCCTAACCCTAACCCTAACCCTAACCCTAACCCTAACCCTAACCCTAACCCTAACCCTAACCCTAACCCTAACCCTAACCCTAACCCTAACCCTAACCCTAACCCTAACCCTAACCCTAACCCTAACCCTAACCCTAACCCTAACCCTAACCCCTAAACCCTAACCCTAACCCTAACCCTAACCCAACCTAACCCTAACCTAACCCTAACCCTAACTTTAACTTGTTGTAACGGTTAACTTTAACGTTTGTACTTTGTAACTTTAACTTTAACTTTAACTTTAACTTTAACTGTTAACTTTAACTTGTAACTTTAACCTTTAACTGTTAACTGTAACGTTGAACTTTAACTTCGTTAACGTTTAACGTGAACTTAACCTTCCCCCGTTTCCAGCGCACACACACCCCCCCCCCCCCTTCTTCTTCTGCCCCTCTGCGCTCACTCCATCCCCGAGGAGTAACCCCCCCACCCCCACCCCCCCTAACCCTCCCCCCCACCCACCCCCTCCCCAACCCCTAACC
The DNA here is from genome assembly GCF_048771995.1 of Taeniopygia guttata. Taxonomy (NCBI): domain Eukaryota; kingdom Metazoa; phylum Chordata; class Aves; order Passeriformes; family Estrildidae; genus Taeniopygia; species Taeniopygia guttata. The sequence goes on from NC_133043.1 coordinate 715, forward strand.
CTAACCCTACCCCCACCCCCACCCCTAACCCTAACCCCTAACCCTCCCCCACCCCCCTACCCCCTCCCCCACCCCCACCCCCACCCCCACCCCCACCCCCCAACCCCCACCCTAACCTAACCCTAACCCTAACCCTAACCCTAACCCTAACCCTAACCCTCCCCCACCCTAACCCTAACCCTAACCCACCCCCAACCCTAACCCTAACCCTAACCCTAACCCTAACCCTAACCCTAACCCACCCCAACCCTAACCCTAACCCTAACCCTAACCCTAACCCTAACCCTAACCCTAACCCTAACCCTAACCCTAACCCTAACCCTAACCCTACCCCTAACCCTAACCCTAACCCTAACCCTACCCCCTCCCTAACCCTAACCCTAACCCTAACCCTAACCCTAACCCTAACCCTAACCCTAACCCTAACCCAACCCTAACCCTAACCCTAACCCTAACCCTAACCCTAACCCTACCCTAACCCTAACCCTAACCCTAACCCTGACACCCTAACCCTAACCCTAACCCTAACCCAACCCTCCCTAACCCTAACCCTAACCCTAACCCTAACCCTAACCCTAACCCTAACCCTAACCCTAACCCTAACCCTAACCCTAACCCTAACCCTAACCCTAACCCTAACCCTAACCCTAACCCTAACCCTAACCCTAACCCTAACCCTAACCCTAACCCTAACCCTAACCCTAACCCTCCCTACCCAACCCTAACCCTAACCCTAACCCTAACCCTAACCCTAACCCTAACCCTAACCCTAACCCTAACCCTAACCCTAACCCTAACCCTAACCCTAACCCTAACCCTAACCCTAACCCTAACCCTAACCCTAACCCTAACCCTACCCTAACCCTAACCCTAACCCTAACCCTAACCCTAACCTAACCCTAACCCTAACCCTAACCCTAACCCTAACCCTAACCCTAACCCTAACCCTAACCCTAACCCTAACCCTAACCCTAACCCTAACCCTAACCCTAACCCTAACCCTAACCCTAACCCTAACCCTAACCCTAACCCTAACCCTAACCCTAACCCTAACCCTAACCCTAACCCTAACCCTAACCCTAACCCTAACCCTAACCCTAACCCTAACCCTAACCTAACCCTAACCCTAACCCTAACCCTAACCCTAACCCTAACCCTAACCCTAACCCTAACCCTAAACCCTAACCCTAACCCTAACCCTAACCTAACCCTAACCCTAACCCTAACCCTAACCCTAACCCTAACCCTAACCCTAACCCTAACCCTAACCCTAACCCTAACCCTAACCTAACCCTAACCCTAACCCTAACCCTAACCCTAACCCTAACCCTAACCCTAACCCTAACCCTAACCCTAACCCTAACCCTAACCCTAACCCTAACCCTAACCCTAACCCTAACCCTAACCCTAACCCTAACCCTAACCCTAACCCTAACCCTAACCCTAACCCTAACCCTAACCCTAACCCTAACCCTAACCCTAACCCTAACCCTAACCCTAACCCTAACCCTAACCCTAACCCTAACCCTAACCCTAACCCTAACCCTAACCCTAACCCTAACCCTAACCCTAACCCTAACCCTAACCCTAACCTAACCCTAACCCTAACCCTAACCCTAACCCTAACCCTAACCCTAACCCTAACCCTAACCCTAACCCTAACCCTAACCCTAACCCTAACCCTAACCCTAACCCTAACCCTAACCCTAACCCTAACCCTAACCCTAACCCTAACCCTAACCCTAACCCTAACCCTAACCCTAACCCTAACCCTAACCCTAACCCTAACCCTAACCCTAACCCTAACCCTAACCCTAACCCTAACCCTAACCCTAACCCTAACCCTAACCCTAACCCTAACCCTAACCCTAACCCTAACCCTAACCCTAACCCTAACCCTAACCCTAACCCTAACCCTAACCCTAACCCTAACCCTAACCCTAACCCTAACCCTAACCCTAACCCTAACCCTAACCCTAACCCTAACCCTAACCCTAACCCTAACCCTAACCCTAACCCTAACCCTAACCTAACCTAACCTAACCCTAACCCTAACCCTAACCCTAACCCTAACCCTAACCCTAACCCTAACCCTAACCCTAACCCTAACCCTAACCCTAACCCTAACCCTAACCCTAACCTAACCTAACCCTAACCCTAACCCTAACCCTAACCCTAACCCTAACCCTAACCCTAACCCTAACCCTAACCCTAACCCTAACCCTAACCCTAACCCTAACCCTAACCCTAACCCTAACCCTAACCCTAACCCTAACCCTAACCCTAACCCTAACCCTAACCCTAACCTAACCCTAACCCTAACCCTAACCCTAACCCTAACCCTAACCCTAACCTAACCCTAACCCTAACCCTAACCCTAACCCTAACCCTAACCCTAACCCTAACCCTAACCCTAACCCTAACCCTAACCCTAACCCTAACCCTAACCCTAACCCTAACCCTAACCCTAACCCTAACCCTAACCCTAACCCTAACCCTAACCCTAACCCTAACCCTAACCCTAACCCTAACCCTAACCCTAACCCTAACCCTAACCCTAACCCTAACCCTAACCCTAACCCTAACCCTAACCCTAACCCTAACCCTAACCCTAACCCTAACCCTAACCCTAACCCTAACCCTAACCCTAACCCTAACCCTAACCCTAACCCTAACCCTAACCCTAACCCTAACCCTAACCCTAACCCTAACCCTAACCCTAACCCTAACCCTAACCCTAACCCTAACCCTAACCCTAACCCTAACCCTAACCCTAACCCTAACCCTAACCCTAACCCTAACCCTAACCCTAACCCTAACCCTAACCCTAACCCTAACCCTAACCCTAACCCTAACCCTAACCCTAACCCTAACCCTAACCCTAACCCTAACCCTAACCCTAACCCTAACCCTAACCCTAACCCTAACCCTAACCCTAACCCTAACCCTAACCCTAACCCTAACCCTAACCCTAACCCTAACCCTAACCCTAACCCTAACCCTAACCCTAACCCTAACCCTAACCCTAACCCTAACCCTAACCTAACCCTAACCCTAACCCTAACCCTAACCCTAACCCTAACCCTAACCCTAACCCTAACCCTAACCCTAACCCTAACCCTAACCCTAACCCTAACCCTAACCCTAACCCTAACCCTAACCCTAACCCTAACCCTAACCCTAACCCTAACCCTAACCCTAACCCTAACCCTAACCCTAACCCTAACCCTAACCCTAACCCTAACCCTAACCCTAACCCTAACCCTAACCCTAACCCTAACCCTAACCCTAACCCTAACCCTAACCCTAACCCTAACCCTAACCCTAACCCTAACCCTAACCCTAACCCTAACCCTAACCCTAACCCTAACCCTAACCCTAACCCTAACCCTAACCCTAACCCTAACCCTAACCCTAACCCTAACCCTAACCCTAACCCTAACCCTAACCCTAACCCTAACCCTAACCCTAACCCTAACCCTAACCCTAACCCTAACCCTAACCCTAACCCTAACCCTAACCCTAACCCTAACCCTAACCCTAACCCTAACCCTAACCCTAACCCTAACCCTAACCCTAACCCTAACCCTACCCTAACCCTAACCCTAACCCTAACCCTAACCCTAACCCTAACCCTAACCCTAACCCTAACCCTAACCCTAACCCTAACCCTAACCCTAACCCTAACCCTAACCCTAACCCTAACCCTAACCCTAACCCTAACCCTAACCCTAACCCTAACCCTAACCCTAACCCTAACCCTAACCCTAACCCTAACCCTAACCCTAACCCTAACCCTAACCCTAACCCTAACCCTAACCCTAACCCTAACCCTAACCCTAACCCTAACCCTAACCCTAACCCTAACCCTAACCCTAACCCTAACCCTAACCCTAACCCTAACCCTAACCCTAACCCTAACCCTAACCCTAACCCTAACCCTAACCCTAACCCTAACCCTAACCCTAACCCTAACCCTAACCCTAACCCTAACCCTAACCCTAACCCTAACCCTAACCCTAACCCTAACCCTAACCCTAACCCTAACCCTAACCCTAACCCTAACCCTAACCCTAACCCTAACCCTAACCCTAACCCTAACCCTAACCCTAACCCTAACCCTAACCCTAACCCTAACCCTAACCCTAACCCTAACCCTAACCCTAACCCTAACCCTAACCCTAACCCTAACCCTAACCCTAACCCTAACCCTAACCCTAACCCTAACCCTAACCCTAACCCTAACCCTAACCCTAACCCTAACCCTAACCCTAACCCTAACCCTA